>NC_048315.1:23297478-23360806 GCF_013100865.1 Trachemys scripta elegans | reverse complement strand
TACAAAAACCTGTAGGAGAACACTTCAACCTCCCTGGCCACACAATAGCAGATGTAAAGGTAGCCATCTTACAGAAAAAAAACTTCAGGACCAGACTCCAAAGAGAAACTGCTGAGCTCCAGTTCATTTGCAAATTTGACACCATCAGATCAGGATTAAACAAAGACTGTGAATGGCTATCCAACTACAGAAGCAGTTTCTCCTCCCTTGGTGTTCACACCTCAACTGCTAGCAGAGCACCTCACCCTCCCTGATTGAACTAACCTCGTTATCTCCATACTGATTTATACCTGCCTCTGGAAATTTCCATTACTTGCGTCTGAAGAAGTGAGGTTCTTACCCACGAAAGCTTATGCTCCCAATACTTCTGTTAGTCTTAAAGGTGCCACAGGACCCTCTGTTGCTTTTTAGTGTTGAATATAAAACTCAGAGGCAAAGTGCACATGGACTCACCCTTGTTACTCATGGGGAATTTTGCGCTACTGCGCAATGCCAAATTTTGCAGAAATTGAAGTTTTTGGCACAGAATTTCCTTTCTCCCACAGAAATGGGCTGCAGTGCTGCTGGCCACCACTAGGGGGCCACGGGAGCCAGAAAAGCCCAGCTCACACATAGAAGACACTGCCAGGGGGAGTGGGAGAGAGCTCGAGGGTTCCTGGCAGCTGCCGTTCCCAGCATGCCCTGAGGGAAGGAGATGGCAGTGCGTGGGAAACTCCACACAAGTTTGGGACCGAGCATCAGGTGGCTTCTCCCACTGGATCCCTGGGCTCTGGGAGGTATGGCAGTGGGTGTCTGGGCTGGTGGGGGAGGGCTGCAGCTGGACTCTGGGGGAGAGTGTGGGTATCTGTCTGAGAGGGACCGGCAGCTGGGCTCTGGGGGGAGGGGCTGTGGGTGTCTGGTCCCCCAGCTGAGCAGGGTGCAGAGAGGTAGGGAGAAACAGGATCAGAGAAACAGGAACTGGGCTGTCATAGGGGTTTCTTTAACTCTTTACTCCTGGTGGAACTTTTGTGTGTGTCTCCATTGTTACGGACATACTTGCTGACAGGTATTTTGAAATAAATTATCAAAATAATTGAAACTGGTGTGATTATGTAGTGTTACTTTGACAAATAAAATGTGCAGATTTTTAATTTTTTGGCGCAGAATTGCCCCAGGAGTATCTCGTGTAGCACAGAGTGCAGGCCCAGCACCTCACACAAACACACACCATGGGCCTAATACTACTCTCTTCCCCGCAACCAGAGCGTGCCCTCCCACACACTCCACAATGCACAGAACATCGGGCTAACACTTCACACACCTCCCCCCCGCGGGGCACCGTGCACCAGCTAGCACCTCACACATCCATGTGTGCTAGGGTAACCAGATGTCCTGATTTTATAGGGACAGTCCCGATATTTGGGGCTTTGTCTCATATAGGTGCCTATTATCCCACACCAGATTTTTCACACTTGCTCTCTGGTCACCCTCCTATACGCACAAAGCACACACTCTGGTGCCAGAGCAGTGTGCTATCAGCTCACACACAGGCCTTGGGGTTCTCCCGAGGGCAGCCGACAGACACACCCACCTGGCATGGAGTGAATAGTACTTGTTCTAGTTTATGTCTAGATAATCTGTGGCCGTAGGGTCATCAGACCTCCACCTTGGCATTCACTAAGGCCCAGAACTGCTAGCCATAAAGGTAGCAAGGAGCTCCACTAGCATCTGGGTAGCACAATAGGGATGTGAAGCAAGCTGCAGCCCACCGCACAAGGGGCTCTATTAAGGTGCTGGCTCAGTATAGGTATGAAACCAGTTCTGAGAGCCACCTTCTTCCCATCACTTACAGGAGATGCTTTAATCCAGCTTCAAGAAGTTCTGCAGCCTGTTTGCATAGGGGTTGGGCTGAGCAGTTCTGGTGGCCCCTTCTGGCCTTGCAATGTATGGATCTGTGGGTCCCCCGGCTCATCCCATTCCTTCCTGGGCCTTGGGGCGAATGGGATTGCCTGCATTGCCCTCAATATGCTCATAACACTGTAGCTCTGCATTAAGATAATGACTAATCCAGTGTCATGCTTCAAGGTTTCAGCCAGCCAGTTGCCTGTAGGGATCAGGAAGGCATTGTTTTCCCAATGCACAATTGGCTACACATATCTGGGATTTTTTTTGCCTTCCTTTGAAGCATCAGTGATTCTCCACCAGCTGGAGATGGGACCCCAGGCAGGCTGGACCAGTGATCTGAGGTGACACAGGGAATCCTTTCTAGCTGCCAGGCTAGTGTGTCTTGGTCACATGCTCAGAGTCCAACTGATCGCCAGACTTGGGGTTGGAAAGGAATTCCCCCTCACCTCCCACAACAGATTAGCAGGGATCTTGAGGTTTTTATCACCTTCCACTGCAGCTTGGGGTCTGGCTCACCTTCTGGGACCAGCTGCGCACATCTCACCTAATCAGCTCCCTGTCATTGCAGGGGTTGTGGCCATCAGTAGCAACTCAGTCTCTCCTGTTCTCCGCCTGTACGCACAGTTTAATCTCCTGGTGACTGAAATGCTTTGGTCTATTTTAAGACTTTGGGCTCCATACAGAGGTCACTGGATGAAACTTCATGGCCTACCAGATGATCCACTTGCCCCCTCTGGTCTTAAAGTCTATGAAACTTCCCTTTCAGTCACTATAAAAACACGGCATCACTCCCAGCTGGAAGCCAACTCACTGTAATTCCCTAGTGACTGGCCACGTTGCAGGTGCCTGTATGTAGATAACAGGGAGACTTCCACAGGCTTCTGCCCCTACTGGTCACCAGTAATGAAGGGGGAAGGCTCCCTGGAGAGTCTCCAGGGGAACAGAAATGGCTTGGAGCAAGAGCCCTGCAAGCCACCAGTCAGCTCCCACCCAGCTTCACTCGCTGCTAGCCAAGTAGTGATGAAGCAGGAAAGCACAAAGGCAAGGCAGTAGCGGTGTCACTCCAGGGGACAGACAGTGAGCAAGGCCTATGGCCAGGTGGCTGCAGTGTGCCATCCCCCAGAAGTGGGTACCTGGACTGCCACACCAGACATCACTATGCCACCCACTAAGTAATGCCGGGGAAGGGGTGGGAGCAGCCCCTGGAACAGAACTAAACAGAACTTCAGCCAGCCGTGTCTCCTCATTTCCTTCTCAGCATGTCAATAGGGTGGGAGCTCTGGGATCGCCTCCCTATTTGTCCCCTTCCCAGGCAGCATCAGGCAGGGGGGGTACTCAGGGATTCCCCCCAGGTGCCTGCTGTTGTCATACTGTAATTTTCCAGCTGCAGACAGGGGCTGGCTAGGAGTCTGCGCAGCACAGCACACTCAGTCTGGCCTCGCTGGCCGACTCACAGCTATGGGCTAGTTCGAGCTGTGGCCTCGGGAAACTGCAGGCAATCGCTGCAGGACTAGTAGGGTCCAGGGCTTCTCCCAGGAGCCCGTGGAATCAGTGGGATGGAAGATTCCTTCCCCCAAGAAAAAGCAGCTGGGGCAGAAGAGAGCAGCATGTCGAGCCCAGGCAGGGGAGCGAGGATCTGCAGGACGCCCAACTCAAGGACAGGCTGCGTCTGGGACGGCTGCCCCTTCCCTGCCTCAGGACAGGCGCTGGAGAGGAAACCTGGCCTGCAGCCCTGCATGCAGACACTTAACAGACAACAGGGAGGAGAAGAGAAGGCACTTACAAAGCAGTTGAGCATGGAGCAGGAACTGCGGCCCGGCAGACTCATGTTCATTTCCAGAGGTGACGGCTGGGCTGGGCACACACAAGCAGCATCGCCCTTCTCTGGTCCTTTGCTGCTGCCGGCAGCGACTCTCACACAATCACACCCGATTAGTGCAGCCTTCCCATCCCTCACAGGAGGGCAGGCGCATCCCTGCTGCAAGCGACTACAGCAGCTGTGCCTGCTGACAATGGAGGTGGGGGAGGGAGGGAGGGTGGAGAGACTCCACCTACCTCCTAAGGAAGCAGAGCAGGCCCTGCCATCTGAGTGCCTCCTTGACAGACTGCATGGAAAATGGAGACACCAGCAAGCCGGCCAGAAGGA
The DNA here is from genome assembly GCF_013100865.1 of Trachemys scripta elegans. Classification (NCBI taxonomy): domain Eukaryota; kingdom Metazoa; phylum Chordata; order Testudines; family Emydidae; genus Trachemys; species Trachemys scripta. The sequence continues at coordinate 23,356,776 of NC_048315.1, read as the reverse complement.
TTCACCCCCTCGCCACCCTCACACGCAGAGCCGGGATTCTGCTGACACATCCCCCCTTCAAACTGAGCTGCAAGCGGAGTGAGAGGAGCCTGCTGGGAAATGCAGTCCCGGCCTGCAGCACAGCCCAGAGGCACCTGCCACACAGCCAGCATGTGCAGGAATGTGCAGGAACAATAGCAAGCAGCTCGCTTTGTGCGCTCACCCTGAGCCCCTCCTCCCCCACGAGGGACCCCAGGGCCTGGCTCCAGCTCCAAGCTTGCTGCTTGGGGATACTCAGTTCCACAGACCCACAGCAACTGGGTCCCAAACCTCCCTGAACTGCAACTCACCAGTGCTCACGGCCCTCCCCACCCAGCAGATAAACTCTGCCTGATCAGGCGGAGGGGACAAAGGGGCTGTCCTCTCCCACCCTACAGCTTCCACAAGTACACACCCTCTGTGTCCACTGCCCTGCCCAGGCAGAGCACAGAGCACTTAGGGGGCACTGCCCCATTGGCCTTATCTACACTAGGGTCAAAATGTAGCTAGCCCGAGGACAACTGCCCTGGTGTTAGCACAGCTGGAAGCCCTAGTGCAGACAAGGCTCCCGTGGCTGCCAGCACTTTTCACGCTGTATCCATCAGCCTGTCTGAACAGTTTTAAACTGACTGTTTAAAATGGCTATCGGAGCCTCACCTATGCCAGGGCTCCTAGTGCTGCCAACCCCAATGCAGCTGCCCCTCCCACCCCCCCGTTGCTATTGAAGCAATAGCAACAGTGGGAAATGTTCAGAAAATCTCTCCAGTGCAGACAAGCCTCTTCGCTCTCACAGGCCAGCGTTGCGCCCCTGAGCATTGCCTCTACCGTCACCTCAAGAGGGGTTTCTTCCTGTTGACTAGCAAAGGTCTGCTGCAAACAACAAAGATGCTAATGCTTTTCAAAGAAGAGGTCACAGGACTCTTTTACAATGGAAAGAAGCGGTCACACACACACTCTCTATATAAATTGTGGGTTTCTAGTTCATATTTAAACAATGAACAAGGGAGAACTTCTGTCATTTACCTGTAGAGGAGCTCGGGGGTGGGGGGGGAGAGGGGGCGGCAAATGGGGACAGTGGATTAGCTGGGTGTTTCTGTTTGACAAATACAGCAGGAAAGTGTGTAACAAATGATTTATCCTGGTGATTATTCGCCAGTAAAAGTGTTATGGAACCTTCTCTCTAGATTTGTACCTACAGAACTGGGTGCTGATACAAGGGCAGAGTTAAGGTTGTTCATCAAGACTTCGCTTTGAATTTCCATACTTTAATATCAGCTTTAAAAGAGCTGAACAATCGGACCTGACCATCTGCCCGCTAAGCTCCTGTGCTTGTTCTGCACTTTGAGACGGCGGCCCATTTAGAAATCTTTAGTTAATGAAGTTTGGTCTTTTAAAAATAAGTGTGTACACATGTCTTAAAACAAAACTCCTGCAGAACAGCTCAGCCTGCCCCCAGCTGGAGACAGACCTGAAGCTAAACCCACAGCAGAATTTTGGGAAATTTTAGCTCCAAACTTTGCAGGCTTCTCTCTGTTTTCAAGGTGGAAACACAAGTGCAGCTTTCCCACAAGTGAAATAGTGCTATGGTTCCATATAATTAACCAAGAAGGACACAGCCAGTGCTCTCAGAATAATTAGCATGGAAACGAGAATGTTACATACAGAGCACAACTTCCCTGAATAGGTCATGGGGAACAGAGACTCCTGAACACGAGTCTCCAGGAGCCTTGCCTGCCTAGCTTACTGGAGATGTTTTCTAAATGCTATCAAGTCATGACCGTCCTTGGTTGGCAGTGTCAAGGAGCATTCTCCCCACCATCATGCCTGGAGGGCGTAAAGCGTGGTGGAACATTACAATGCCCTTATCCACATGCCTCCCACAACTCCAGTCAACGCTGCTTACTACTGCCCTTTGTTTAGTGTCAGGGTGTTAAATGTACACATTGAAAGTTAGATCCAGCTTCCAGTATGCAGCTCCCCTCATTGCAACTTCCCAAAGCATTGGCCCACCAGTGCCTGTCAGCCACAGCTCAGAGGGCCAAGGAGGGAGACGCAGCCAGAGACAGGGAGAAAAGACTCTCCCTTGGGGGCTGGGGAAGGAAAGTACTGGAAGGGAAAGGATGGAGAGGAGAAAAGAGTTATGGGGAAAGGACTCCACTGTGGGTGTGGGGAAAGAGAACAGGAGAAATTCACAGAAATGTGGCAATGTAGGGGCATGACTGGCCACGGCTGGGGGGCACACAAAGGGGTGTTTGAGGGATGGAGGGGGATGGCTGGCCATGGGCAAGGGGCACAGATATGAAGTTAACAGAGGATGGGAGGTTTCACAAAAGGTATTTACTTTAATTGTCTCTCAATGGGACATTTAACTTGAGTAGTTAAACAGTCACATTCTGCAATCAGACACGACTGCAAAATGAACCTCATGTCAGTGACCTTTTACACCTGACCCACAGACCGGAACTGATCACTATGCTGCATGTGGTGTAGCCGCTCTGTGCCGACAGGAGAGAGCTCTTCCATCGGCATAATAAACCCGCCTCTGTGAGAGGCGGTAGCTGTGTCGGCGGGAGAAGCGCTCTTGCCGACATAGCTCTGTGCACACCGGAACTTAGGTCCATTTAACTTAGGTTGCTCGGGGGGGAGGGGGAGAAGGAGGCTTATTCACACCCCTGAGTGACGTCAGTTATACCAAAGTAAGTGGTAGTGTAGACCTGGCCTTAAACAAATTTCAGGCTCGGCAATTTCTGAAAGTGTCTCCTTTCCTATGCCCGACCCCACCGGTCGAGGTTGGAGTAAGTTAACCATATCTTAAAATTAAAAAAAATAAAAAAATAAAAAAAATAAAAATCACAGAGTTATTTGGTCACTTCATTTAGGGATCTGAAATGTCCCCAGGGATGACAAGTGACCACTGACTGTCACTCCTGCCCGCTTCTGGCTCAAGCGAGGCAGGCGTACGTCTCTCTCGGAGGAAGGGTGTCTGAATGAGTTTACCATGAAAGACTGAACACATCCCTAACATTTCCTCTGAGCAGCAGCACAGCTTTGGTAGTGACTGTACTCGTTCACTGCAGATCCTGGTCAGCACCATGAACGCTTGGTGCCACTGGACTTTTTCCTGTAATATGTCGCTCAACGGGTAGTGATCAATGGCTCCGTGTCTAGTTGGCAGCCAGTATCAAGCGGAGTGCCCCAAGGGTCGGTACTGGGGCCGGTTTTGTTCAATATCTTTATTAATGATCTGGAGGATGGCGTGGACTGCACCCTCAGCAAGTTTGCAGAGGACACTAAACTGGGAGGAGGGTAGATATGCTGGAGGGTAGGAACAGGATACAGAGGGACCTAGATAAATTAGAGGATTGGGCCAAAAGAAATCTGATGAGGGTCAACAGGACAAGTGCAGAATCCTGCATTTAGGACAGAAGAATCCCATGCACTGCTACAGACTAGGGACTGAGTGGCTGGGCAGCAGTTCTGCAGAAAAGGACCTAGGGGTTACAGTAGACGAGAAGCTGGATATGAGTTGACAGTGTGCACTTGTTGCCAAGAAGGCTAACGGCATTTTGGGCTGTATAAGTAGGAGCACTGCCAGCAGATCGAAAGACGTGTCATTCCCCTCTATTCGACATTGGGATGGGGCCTCATCTGGAGTACTGTGTCCAGTTTTGGGCCCCGCACTACAAGGAGGATGTGGAAAAATTGGGAAAAAGTCCAGTGGAGGGCAACAAACATGATTAGGGGGCTGGAGCACATGACTTATGAGGAGAGGCTGGGGGAACTGGGATTGTTTAGTCTGCAGAAGAGAAGAACGAGGGGGGATTTGATAGCTGCTTTCAACTACCTGAAAGGGGGTTCCAAAGAGGATGGATCTAGACTGTTCTCAGTGGTACCAGATGACAGAACAAGGAGTAATGTTCTCAAGTTGCAGTGGGGAGGTTTAGGTTGGATATTAGGAAAAACTTTTTCACTAGGAGGGTGGTGAAGCACTGGAATGGGTTCCCTAGGGAGGTGGTGGAATCTCCTTCCTTAGAGGTTTTTAAGGTCAGGCTTGACAGAGCCCTGGCTGGGATGATTTAGTTGGGGATTGGTCCTGCTTTCAGCGGGGGGTTGGACTAGATGACCTCCTGAGGTCCCTTCCAACCCTGATATTCTATTATTCTAATTCTACCACTTTCTGTAGTTAGAAAAAAAACAAACATTTTGACTGATGAAAGGAAAGAACAGGCCATGTCAGGTGTCCCACAAAAAGTTCTCAGGACACCAGAACATCATATGAAACCAAGACTATCCTATTAAAAGCAGGACATATGGTCTCCAGGCCTGGGGACACTGCATCTCTCTGGGTGTTCCCCACAACTGGCCAAAAAGGCCCATGCTTGGCAGGCTCTAGGTCACATTACCAGCCTTTAGGCTCAGTCAGGCTTTTCAATGACTATATGAAATTTGCTTACTGGATGCTTTGGGTCAGGGAAGTTTTATGAAAAGCAGGTTTTTCAGGAGTTACTGAAAACAAATAAAACACAAGTCGCCCAGACAATGTCTCAAGCCTTTGCATGCTCCCTGCAGCATCTCCAAGCCACGTGGGATGCCATCCAGAGTGGTGCCCCTCCTAACAATGGTGTATAACAATAATGCTGTATGAGCATCGGAGAAAGGAACCAAGATTCTCTCCAACCCCCTGACCAAATAGTGACTATGTTGAGCACTGCCCCAGGACATTGAGAACATTCACTCATGCCACGCATTCCAGCAGGAAAAGCTTCTCTTCACACAGAATCAATTAGTAACTTTGAGAAAATGGTGCATATTTATTCAAGCTGATATATTTTTGCCTCAATCTCATCTCTGCCCTAGTTTACAAAGCATGTTGGGTCTTTAGAGTTTGCAGCCTTGAAACCAGGCTGTTTCCCAGTAAGGGGTACAGAAAAGTGTAAAATATTTATGAGTTTCTAACAAAAGGTGTATTTTTACTTCTCTAGCTCCAAAATGGCTAGGTTCATTTTCTTCAAGCTTGGCAAGAAATTCTCCTCTGGCCTCACAAAGTGCACCGGTTTTCAGACCAGGGTAGGGTGCTTGGTAACGTTACAGCGGAGCACAATATAGGGTTTATAATAGGACAATGGTTGCATGCATGACTAATAGAGCCACTAGCTAATGCAGCTCCATAATCAGAGAGATTAGAGGCAGCAGACTTCTTAGATCGTTCTGTGTCTCAGGGCCAATGCAGGAGCATGCTCCATGTACGCTCTCCAAGCGCCTGAACCTGCACGGCACTGAAATCATTGCCGATTTTGCGAGTGTACAGGCTGCAGGATTGAGCCACTATTATCACTTCCATTTCAGGGTTTAAGAGACCAAGCAGGGGGGCTTCCTCCAATTCCCTTGGGAGATTCTGCCATTTCTTTGATCTCGGGGGTAGGAAAGTTTTCCTGATGTTCTACCTAAACTGTTCCTTTCTTAATTTCATCCCATTACTCCCTGTGTTGGACTAAATAATTCTCTCTCCCTTTTCACAGACTTTAGATATTTGTAAACTTGTGTCCTACTTCCTAATGGTTGTTTGGTTAAAACAGACCTAGTTAGCACTTTGAATTTGAAAGAGATTAAAACCCTCCAGCCCTTTGATCATTTTTGCTGCTCCTCTCTGAGCTCCCCTCCTCATGTTGATCCCCTTCTAGTAAAACTGAGCACAAAACTGAATATAATTGAATATAATGCTCCTGGTCCAGTCTCATTAGAACCATGCAAAGAGGGATTCGCTGTCTACCTGCTCTGAGACATGATCACTCTGCAGGATTTGTTACATTCAAACTCCTATCTGATTTACTATCCCCAATACCTCTACAGCTGGTTTCTTTCAGCATTACTGCTTTCTAGCTTACTTCCCTCCCATTGATTTTGTATGATTTGGATTATTTTCCCTCAGAAAGGTTTTTTCCAATCTCATTTTGTTACTTTGTGGCCACATTCCTACTTCCTCCACATCCGTTTGTATTTTTCTTTCCTCACTGCTGTTTGAAATTCCTCCCAATTTAGTCTCATTTGTACCATGGTGCTGGCCAGGGTGCCCGGTGCCACTGCACCTGCTGTGGCACCGTCAAAGCGGACTGCCCCACCTGACTTGCCTGGCCCACCGACTGTCGACTTGGAAGGGAGGCCAGGCTGGCATACAATCTACCACCATCCCGGGACAGAGACGAGTGAGGCGACGTGAGCTGTGCCGAACCCGAGACTCTGATCCCGGCATGGAGGAGTGGGAGTACCGTCTGTAGAGGCTGCTCTGTGAATGGCTCCGATGGGCGGATCCGTGATGGTGGGGTACCGGCTATCAATGCCTGGGGCTGCGGGAGCAGTGCCGTGGCGGGGACCTTGAATGGCACGAAGAGCAGGAGCGGCGTCGATGTCCATACCGTGAGGGGCTACGATAGCTTCTCGGAGATAACAACCTCCGGTGCTGTCTGTCCTGGTCTTGGAGGGGCACGCTCTCATAGTGAGGTCTACATTCCCTCGAGGTGGAGCGGTGCCTGGAACCCCTGCTGTCTGGCACCGAGCCAGACAATCTGGTGGGGGTCAACGGAGACAGGTGCGGGCTGCGCACGGGATGGTCACTGTGCAGAGAACGACGTCGGGAAACTTTCCTCGACTGTGAGTGGTACCATCCAGGCGGCGACTGTGGGGGATCAAGTGGTGGCTTGCCTCTGGACCGGGGAGCTGCTGACGTCAATGCGACCAGTACCGGTAGAGACGTAACATCTCGAGCTGCCTGCAGGGCCTCCGGCATGGAGGGCACCCGAATGTGGCCACTGGCGTCTAGGGAGGCCAGGTCAGATTGGGCCGGGCTACTCCGCTCGACTTGAGTCGGAGGCCGCGAGGCTGATGGTGATTGAGAGCTGCCCAACGTGGGTCTAGTCTCTCCCCCAGCTTTGCTCCAGTGCATTGGCGGATAAGACCTCTTCTTCTCCTTTTTAGAGAGTGTCCCGTGGACGGGGAGCAGTGCCGACTGGTGGAGGACACCGTTGGGTCGCCGCGCACCGATGCCATGGTGCGTGGTGATGGCTCACAGTCATATGTCCCGCTCCTTCTTGGTCCGAGGCTTGAAGGATCGCTGGGATGGGTTTCCCCCAGACAGCGTAAACAGTCCGTATGTGGGTCACTCACGGGCATAGGCCGTTTGCAAGTGTCACACGACTTAAAGCCCGGGGCACGGGGCATGCCCTGACCTGGGCGCACTTAACTAATCTACCTAAACTTTTCTGGGGGGTGATAACTACAGGTACTAACTACGAACTAAATGAAGTCCAAAGAGGGAAGCTACAGCAGAGCTGGAGCAGAGCAGTTCTGAAGCACCTTCACTGGCAGCAAGAAGGAACTGAGGGTGGGGGGAGCGCACAGTGCCCCTTATACCGTGCCATGGAGGCACCACTCCAGGGGTTGCTGGGGCACTTCCCTATGGGTACTGCTAAGGGAAAATCTTCCAGCACCAATGCACGTGGCGAGCACACACACCTACAGTGGAATGCCCATGAGCACTCGAAGAAGAACTGCACGTTTGAACTACTTCTAGCTGGTTTGCATTTAAGCTAATTGAGGGATCTTGTGAAACCCCCTTGTCCTAATACAACTGTTTTCTTGATGCTGATGGTGAGAGCAAATGCCTGACAGGCACTGAAAGGTCGTCCATGAGTTCTTATAGTAGATCTTCATCGTGGGCTATGAGGGCAGCAGCGAATAGAAGTTCCCTGATGAGCACCTTTTTGACTTTGATCTTTGACTTAAGTCAGACAGGTTGAAGAGTTTCCCATCTAATACTGCTCCATCTTGCATGTCCTTAAACGCAGAGTTCAAGAGTACCGAGAAGAAGATTCCAAAAGTGTAGGGGCAAGAACACATCCTTGCTTCACTCTGCTTTTCATCTCAAAGCTGTCCAAAGTGGACCCGTCAAACTGGACAGTTGCTCTCATGTTGTTGTGGAATGAACATATAAGACTCAACAGGGTTGGTGGGCAACCTATCTTTTCTAGTATTGCAAATAGACCTGCTCTGCTGACTGTGTCAAATGCTTTGGGTAGGTCCACAAAGGTGATGTACAATAGTCGGTTTTGCTCTCTGCAGTTTTCTTGGAGTTGAAGCAGAGAAAATCTCATGTCTATAGTTGATCTTCCAGCCCTGAATCACAGGGTAGACATGAACTGTAGCTGTTGCAGTGGCCCTTTTCACCTTTATTTTTATACAAAGTGATGATGTTTGCATTGCGCATCTCTTGTGGTACCTCAGCGTCTTTCCAGCATTTAAGTAGCAGCTGATGAAGATATGGTAATAGGCTGTCTTCCCGCACTTGAGGATTTCCGCTGGGATGCTATCTTTTCCAGGAGCCTTGCTACTTGATAGCAAATCAATGGCCCTGCTTAGTTCTTCTACAGTGGGCTCCATATCTAGCTCTGGCATGACCTGTAGAGATGGTATTTGGTCCAGTGATTCGCTGGTAATGTTTCTTGTGAGTATAACTCTGAATAGTGTTCAACCCAACAAGACAGCTCACTCTTGCATTAATGTAGCATTTTATATTTATGTTTTGTAGTTCATACTTAAGGACAGAGGATAATAGATTAAGACACATGTATAATAAGAAAAATAGGAAAAACAATACTACATATGTCAAGTGCAATTTGCTGGAAATGTAATTTTACATTTCCTGATTTCTTGCAATTGTGGAATCTTCGCACTGCAATTTTTGCAGATTTTTCTAAAAAGATTATTAAAGAAGGAGTAGAAATATCTGGTGTTATTCAGAACTCACTGCCACAGGTTTTGCTAACAAAGTTCATAAGCTCGTAGGTCTACAGTTACTTGGGTTTTACTTCTAACAAGGTCTACCTGTAAAGCTCATCACCTTGCTAGAAAGGCTATTCAGCTTCCGATTAACAAACTCTGCTGGATTCGTCACCAGAGTCAATCAGTGGCAGTGCTCTGGAGCCTTACAGCTTGTGGCGTTTACCAGCACAACTTGTCAACTGCATTAAAGAGCAATTTGCTACTGCATTAAATAGCTATAGGTGCCCACATATCCACAGTTCCATGAACACCTTACATGTGACTGACAACGTTCCCTATGGTGTGGGCACCGAGCCATATGTTCAAATGTTAACCTTGATTTTAAAAAAGCTTTTTGAAATGTCAAAAGTTCAGTCATTTTGTAACTAACTCCTCAAAATAATGGTGTCCAATTTTCTTATGCAGGAAAAGTATCTGATACTTTGAAAATGACTGAGGGGATTTGGTGCAAACCTTCTTAAAATAAACCAAAGCAAAATAAATTAGACTATCAAAAGCCAGATTGAGACCAAACATTTCAGCACAAAAGCTACAGGTCTTGGAAAACATAAGGACCATCTAGCCCAGTATCCTGTCTTCCAACAGTGGCCAATGCCAGATGCTTCAGAGGGAATGAACAGAACAGGGAATCATCAAGTGATCCATCGCCTGTCGTCCATTCCCAGCTTCTGGCAAACAGAGGCTACACACTCTCAGAGAATAGAGATGAATCTCTGATCAGCTTAGCTAATAGTCATTGATGGACTTATCCTCCAGGAACTTATCTAATTCTATTTTGAATCCAGTATTACTTTTGGTCTTCACAACATCCCCAGCAATGAATTCCACAGGTTGACTGTGTGTTGTGTGAAGAAGTGCTTCCTTTTGTTTTAAACCTGCTGCCTATTAGTTTCATTGGGTGACCCCTGGTTCTTATGTGAAGGGGTAGACAACACTTCCTTATTCACTTTCTCTCACGATTTTATAGACCTCTATCATATCCCCATTCAGTGATGTCTTTTCCAAGCTTCAAAGTCCCAGTCTTTTTAATTTCACCTTGTCTGGAAGCTGTTCCATACCCCTAAGCATTCTTGTTGACCTTTTGTGTATCTTTTCCAATATCTTTCTTCAGCAAGGGTGACCAAAACTGCACACAGTATTCAAGGTGTGGGCATATTATGGATTTAGATCTGTGTTTCTCAAACTTTTGTATTGGTGACCTCTTTCACACAGCAAACCTATGAGTGCGACCCCTCCCCCCCCTTATAAATTAAAAACACTTTTTTTGTATTTAACACCGTTATAAACGCTGGAGGCAAAGCAGGATTTGGGGGGTGGAGGCTGACAGCTCGTGACCCCCCATGTAATAACTTTGTGACCCTCAATTTGAGAACCCCTGTTTTATATAGAGGCATTATGATATTTTCTGTCTTATTTATCTCTTTCCTAATGATTCCTAACTTTGTTAGCTTTCTTGACTGCCACTGCACATTGAGTGCCTGTTTTCAGAGTACTATCCACAGTGACTCCAAGATCTCTTTCTTGAGTAGTAACAGCTCATTTAGTAAATATAGTTGTAAATATAGTTGGGATTATGTTTTCCAATGTGCATTACTTTGCATTTATCAACACTGAATTTCATGTGCCATTTTGTTGCCCAGTCACCCTGTTTAATGAAGTCCCTTCGTAATACTTGGCAGTCTGCTTTGGACTTAACTATCTTGAGTAGTTCTGTATCATCTGCAAATTTTGCCATCTCACTATTTACCCCTTTTTCCAGATAATTTATGAATATGTTGAACAGCACTGACAGACCCCTGGGGGACACCACTATTTACCTCTCTCCATTTATTCCTACCCTTTGTTTCCTGTCTGATAACCAGTTACTAATCCATGAGAGGACCTTCCCTCTTAACCCATGACAGCTTACTTTGCTTAAGAGCCTTTGGTGAAGGACCTTGTTGAAGGCTTTCTGAAAGTCTAAAGTACACTTTATCGACTGGATCACCCTTGTCCACATATATGTTGACCCCACCCCAAAGAATTCCAATAGACTGGTGGTGCATGATTTCCCTTTACAAAAGCTATGTTGACTCTTCCCTAACAAATTGTGTTCATCTATATGTCTGACCAGGGCCAGCGGTTGCCTAGGGTGGCAGCATTTTGCCACCCTCGGCAGCAAGGGGTCCTTCCGCTCCGGGTCTTCGGTGAAAATTCGGCTGTGGGTCCTTCACTCGCTCCGGGACCTGCCGTTGAAGTGCCCTGAAGACACGGAGTGGAAGGACCCCCGCTGCCAAATGCTCAGAGGAGGAGCGCTGTGCCTAGGGCGGCAAAAACCCTGGCACCGCTCCTGTGTCTGACAATGCTGTTCTTTACTCTGGTTTCAACCAATTTGCCTGGTACTGAAGTTAGGCTTACTAGCCTGTAATTGCCGGCATCGCCTCTGGAGCCTGTTTTAAAAATTGATGACATATTAGCTATCCTCCAATTATCTGGTACAGAATCTGATTTAAATAATAGGTTACATACCAAACTTCGTTATGATCATGTGAAAACTGGGAGCAACAAAAGAAATCATTTTTCTATTTTAACTACAGCAGAAAATTCGGGTTCCACTGTTAGAATCCCTACCTAGACCAGCGGTTCTCAAACGTTTGTACTGGGACCCCTTTCACAGCAAGCCTCTAAGTGCGACCCCCCTTATCAATGAAAAACACGTTTTAATATATTTAACACCATTATAAATGCTGGAGGCAAAGCGGGGTTTGGGGTGGAAGCTGTCGTAATAACCTCACGACCCCCTGAGGGATCCCAACCCCCAGTTTGAGAACCCCTGATCTAGAGTAATATTTTCAAAAGCAACATTGGAGTCTCATTGAAAGTCAATGGGACTTAGACGCCTTAGTATCGAAGTCACTTTTGAAAACGTTACTCCTACTAAACAGTTCCTTACCTAGAGAAGGGCCAGACTGAACAGCCTTATTCATAGTTTTGAGCAGTTACTCAGACAAGCAATCCCATTGACTTCAGTGGGGCAACTCCTGTGAGTAACGGCTCACCAGCTTGAGCAAGAGATCCGCAACCACACCCTAAACTGCTGGAATTAAAACTACATATTTCTTTTCATGAAGATTTTAACCAGACTAGACTGAACACCAACCGCCACGGTACCCAGAGGACACTTCCTCCAACTCGATGCATTGTTGCTCGATACATTGTTTACGTCCATGAGTCAGTTTGCAACACATGCAATGGTGCAAATTTCCAAGCAAACGAATCAGTGAGGTTTCCAAGAGGTGCTGTACCATATACTCTCCTAAAATCAATCTCACCATCTGCCCTTGAATAATTATTTTTGTCATGGACCAAAAACGGATCCAGTTCACCTGGAATGATATTGTCCTTTAAAATCAATATGCTGTCTCACACACAGAGTATGGCTATCCGCCCATGGCGAGAAACCTCCCAGACCAGGCTGACAGACGTAGGCTAGCAGGGCTCACATTCGCTCTCTGAAAGTAGCTGTACGACAGTGCTTTGTGCTGCAGCTTGGGCTCAGAAGCCACCTCTCTCCCTAGGCTACAAAGCCCAAGTTCCAGCCGAGCCACAACTTCAAAGCACCGACTACACGGCTTGTTTTAGGGCACTCGCGTGAGCCGCGCAATCCCAAGTCTTTCGACCAAGGCTTGGAGGCTCGCTGTTGCAGGCTGTGTAGACATACCCACCGAGCTGTCAGACGCAGACTCCCTACAGACACTTCTGCTCCGATACATGTCCAGCCTCTCTCACAGATGGGGGTGCACACACACACACACCCCTCTCTTTGCACATAAGCTTCCCTACAGTCTGGGTTTAGAGTTTGGATGCTCATTTTTTTTTTTTTTTCTTTTTGAACTGAAAAATCTAATCAACTCCCCTTTTATTTGTTAGGGCTAACATCCTTCTTCTACCTGGAATCATATGGCCAGGGAAGTCCTCCCACCATGATATAATCTCAGATGATGAGGAAACCAACTTTTACCTTTTCTGCAGTCACATCATCACTCCTCAAAGCAACCTAAGCATCCACTCCCAGGTCTGTAATGAGAGCCAAGGGGCCTTTTGCATAATTCTTGGATCCCAGGGCCCTCCAGTGTTGAAAGTGGGAAAATTCTAGTGCCCAGAGGCCTGGGCTAGCACACAACTGCTGCCAGACAACACTATCTTCTCACTTGTGTGCCATTGCTTGATGGCACCTACTTGTTCTGATCCCTTTCTTCTACTTAATTCATTCTCCATTTCCCAGCAGTTTGGTTCCTACTTCAGATGCTATTGCCACAGCTTGGAACATCTCAGATGCAACCACACAGGCTGTGTCTAAGATGCAGGGTAGGTGCATGGACTCTGGAGTTTCCAGTTACTGCAGGGAGAGAGGGTAAAGCTCTGAAGAAAGTAGAGAGAGATGAACAAAAGGCAGAGAGACTAGAGAAAGTACTCACCATCATCACAAGGCTTGGGTCCAGAGCTCTCAATTCAAATCCAGACTGTTTTCTCCCTCTCTCTATCTTCCTCCAGACTCACCTATAGCAAAGAGAAAAGAAAGCAGGCTGTAGGCAGACGGTAATGGTACTGCAGGGTGCACACAATGCACGCACAGAAAAGGATTAGCATATGTAGGTTAACAAGAGCACACAACCTATACACCTGTGACCATTAACCTTGTTATTTGGCTTCATCTTCATCTCCGCAGGGCCACCACTAACAGAAGTGCCCTCTGTCAGGGCAACCAGCCTCTCACTGTGGCACCCATCTCAAGGGCAAATTGCTTCTCCTGGGAACACTGGAAATTACAGTTCTCTCCCCGATACACTGGGCGGAAGAACTCTGTCCATTCCCCAATGGAGAGATGGGCAGGACAGGTCCGGTCCCTACCTACTCCCTTTCTTTTCACTGAGGGCTGCTCCAACTTCTGGGCAGCCAGCAGGAAAGAGCATCGCCTTGGTTAGACAGGTTTATGAGCAGAAAATAATCAAAAGAACACTGAAATGTCCCAGCATGAACATCTTAAACACCCAGGCCATGATTTTCAAGAGCAATAGGTGATTTTGGGTGCCAAACCTGAGACACCATAAAAGGGGTCTGAACTCTGGAAAGTGCCGAGGACCTGCATCTGCACACCAGGCCTCCTGGAGGTGTCTCGTTAGGCAAGCAAAGTCCCCAGTCACTTAAAAGACTTGGCCTCTGTAACTTCATGAACAGTAACAACATTGAGGCCAGTGTCCAGTGACTGAGGCATTATTCCAGACACTTCATCTCTGGCTTTCCAAAACCTTGAATGGAGGGACAGCATTATCCAGATAAATGGAAAGTCACTGGATCTGGAAAGGATGTTTTACTCTTTGAAGATTGGTTCAAGATCAGAAACCTGAACTGAGCAAGCACGAGCTAGTGCTCAAGGGGTATGTCATCTCTGGTTGCCCAAGATGCCCAAAAGGAAGGCTCCAGACTTGACAGAGCCTTTGCAGTGCAAGAGAAGTCATGAGAATAGTCCCAGCATAAAAACAGAGGGTCACGCCTGCCTAGTCAGCCTGGAGACTCAGAGTGAAGAGGTGCGAGCTGCTCCCAGCTGGCAGGTAGAACATGGGAAACAGTCCACCAGGTATCTCATGGAGAAATAAGAGCAAGCCAGAAGGAGGGGGCATCCTAGAGGGAAAATGAAATGGTGATGGGGGGTGGGAGGAGGAAAACAGGACTACTCCAGTAGTCTTCCTGGTCCTCCCTAGGGAATCTGATTTCTTGGCCAGCCCATGAGAACGAGGACTAGCTGGGCAAGGAGATTGGGAGCTGCGGGGGAAGAGAGACAGATCTGATAAGAAGACAGAACATGCAGGGAGAACTAGGAATGGCTGGACAAAGAGACTGGGGAAAGGGGCAGGGCAGGAAAAAAGACTGGGAGCCAGTGAGGAAAGGGAACATGGGCAGGGGGGATGACAGATCAGACAAAGAGCTGGTAGGGAGGAGGGGAGAATCCAAAGGGGAAAAATAGGACGTGATCAAGTAGTTAAAAGGCAGTATCATACAAAGGAGCTCAATTAAAGTCACACAGGCAGCCTTAATTCTAGCATTTCTTAACTTGTGAGCCTTGACTTCACAACTTTAAAACGTTCTTTTAACAGAGTTTTCTCGTGTGTAATATAGAATGAAAACAGCATACGGCATCATTTGAAGTTAGAGGACTTTTAGGAAAAGGTAACCGGAACTGGTGAGACAATGGGACTAACACTCGTGGAGAAGTGACATAGCAGCTGTCACAATTCTAGGGTACCTGACTGACACCTCCTGCTGTCTGACCACCGCTAAACCACTCCACACCAACAGGAGTCCCCTCAATACTACATTAAGCTAAACAGTCTGAGTTTAGGGGTAGGGGAAGGCCCTGGCTCCCACTCTCCAAGTCCTTCTTAGCATAGTCCCGGATGCACCAAGCCTCTCCTGCTGTTGGTATATCATAGCGTGCTGTCCCCTTGTAGGCACGGGGAATCAGTGAGTGGCCTTATGGAGGCTAGTTCTCTGCAGCTGTCCTGGGGTTCCTCTTGGGAGCTGTAGCGCTAGCCTCTATTTGCCAGAAGCTGGGAATGGGCAACGGGATGGATCACTTGATGATTGCCTGTTCTGTTCATTCATTCTAGGGCACCTGGCACTGGCCGCTGTCGGAAGATAGGATAATGGGCTAGATGGACCTGAGGTCTGACCCAGTATGGCCATTCTTACGTTCTTATGTCTGCTCTCCCGCAGGGCTGCCCACCAACTACCGGGAACTTCCTGCTTTTCAACCCTTATTCCACCCTGAGATGACTCACAGGGCTGGAGGGGCAGGGGCATCCCTGCCCACAACAGCTCTAGGTCACCAGAGCAGGTTTATATACCTGTCTCACACCTCCTCCCTCAGGACTGGGGTAGGGGTATCAGAGTAACCCATCATGGGGGGAAAAATGGCACTATGCTAAGCTTTTCCGGCTCAGTGTTTGAGCTGGAACTTATAGGGTGGTAGTGACACATGCCAATGCATTATTCAAGGGTTGGTCTTCTTCAGTGCCTTCAACTAGAGTGCTAAGTGGTCAGTAGTTAACTAAAAGGCATTTCCCAATGGGTAGTAATGTAAAGAATCCACGGCCTGTCTCACAATCAAGATGAGCTGGTACAATTGGACTTTCCACCCAGTCTGGATGCCTTGATTGACCTTGCATAAAGACTGACAAATGCCTGATGGAATGCTGCCAAGAAAGAAGGTCAGTTTCCCGACTCCACCCAGTCCTGCCATCTCTGGCCCACCAACCCTCAGTGTCTTCCCCACAGCCTGACCCCCTGCAGCTTGACCTCTCTGATGCAGAGAGAAAGTTGCATTGGGGGTATGCCTATTACTGTGGAAGACCAGGACATTCCATGTTGGGCTGCCCTGCTAAGGTCCAATCTACACTGTCATCAGGGAATGGCAAACACCAGCCCCCAAGAGGGGGGGTCCGGGCTGGGGTGGTGCTCTCCACCTCTTCTCAGTACCCAGTATCAGTGTCTGTCTGCTGGCAAGAACCGAGCAGGTCCCGACATTTCCATCTCCCTCTGCAAGTCCCACAGCCCTCCATCTCAGAGGTCTATCTGGACATACTGGTGGATTCAGGTACCTCAGACAATTTCATGAATCAGGACTTTGCACAAGTACATCAGATCCCCACCCAACACAAGGACTCTCTGGTCTTGGTGGAGTCTATTGACAGCTTGCGCCTTTCATCAAGCCTGGTTACCCACAGATCGCGCCAATGCTTAATTTGTAATGCAAGAGTTGCTAGGGCTCAAGAAGTTGTTTTACATTCATAACTGATGCAGCGAGCCCAGAGTGGTAGGCAAATTAAGCACTGGATTGCAGGGTCACCAAGAGACTCTCCAGTATGGATTTACCTGAGCACCACACTTTCCAGTAGCTCTCAGCATGTTCTGGACTCACTACCTCTGCATTTGTTGGTGGGCAGGCACAATACATTTCGGCTTCCCACATTGCTGACAATTCTGTCTCCTGAAAATCAACTGTAGAGACCTTAGACTGGGAACCCCTTATAGTTCAGCTTACCTCATACTAGAGATTCTGAGTCGTTTAATCCCCAAGGAGTCTCGTTACACTCTGCGACCCCATCCACTGCCTCTACGTTACTGATTAAATACAAGAATTTTGCTGTGTTCAACAAAAAGAACACAAACATTTTGCCACCCCTTCACAGCTACAACTGTCCCATCAAGCTCTAGCCAGAGCAGAAGTCCCTTTCGGCTGCATCTACTCCCTTTCGGAGCCAGAATGTCAGGCTCTCCATGACAACCTCCAGGAAAATCTACAAAAGGAGTTTATCCATCCTTCCATGCCTCCGGCTGGGTACCAATTTTCTTGGTAAAAAAACAACCACCACGGATCGTTAGGGCCTTGTGTTGACTATTGGGTGTGAAACAGAATCACAATTCAAATTGATACTCTTTCCTCCTCAATGAGCTTTTTGAAAGGCTCCACTCCACAAAGGTTTTTACTAAACTGGACCTTTGTGGGGCCTACAATTTGGTCTGGATTAGAGAGGGAGATTAGTGGCAGACTGCCTTCCGTACACAGTATGGATACCGAGTACCTGGTCGTGCTGTTCGGTCTGTGCAATGCCCCAGCAACGTTCCAGCACTTCATAAACTACATCTTCAGGGATGTTAGATCACTACATAGTCATTTATCTGAACAACATCCTCATCTTTTCTGACAATCAGGCGTCTCATGATCCGCATTTACACAGCACCCTAAAACGACTTTGCGAACTCCATCTACATGAGAAGTCCAAAAAGAATACAATAGAATTCCTTAGTTACATTATCTTCCCTACGGGACTAACAGTGCACCAACGCAAGGTGGCGGCCATCTCCGACTGGGCCACACCAACAGACAGCCATGGGGTCCAATGGTTCCTAGCTTCATTAATTTCTACAGTCAAGTCATTGAGGGATTTTCCAGACTAGTTGCTTCTGACTGCACTTCTGTGAAAAAGAGTTCAGTTCACCTGGTCCTTGGAAGCCCAAATGTCCTTCAATCAGCTAAAAGAGAAGTTCACCACAGCACCCTTCTTTGTTCACCCTGAAAAACCATTAATGGTGGAGGCCAACACATCCCATTTCAGCCTGTGGGCAGTACTGTGCCAGCTGGCTGGTCCTGCTGGTCAACGTCACCCATGTGTCTGTTACTCTTGCAAGCTAGCCCCACAGAGAAGAAATATGATATATGGGATAAGGAATTCTTAGCTATCAAGGCAGCATTTGAGGAATGGTGTCACCTACTGGAGGGGACCAAGTTCCCTGATCAAGTGTTCACAGATCACGAGAACCTGGAATATCTTTGAATGGCCAAACACCTCAATGAACCAAAGGTCTGCTGGTCCCCTTTCTTTGCCCAGTTTGACTTCATAGTCACTTATCGCCCAGGAAGAAATGGGAAAGCTGACACACTGTCCCATAAGGCAGAGTACCTGGAACCAGGTAAGAACACTCCCTCTATGATTTTAAAGGCATCCAACTTCATAAATGGCACAGTAGACAACAGCCTAATTGTGTCAATTTGTGCCTTGTTACCTACTTCCCTGCTCAGATCCACCAGACTCTGGAGAACACTAATGTCTCTCCAGCCTTCAGGTTCCAAGGTGGGGTCCTCTACCATAAGGATCATATTTACATCCTGAATGGGCAACCTATTGATTTGGTCACAAAAAGGTCCAAGAATTTCCATATTTTAGGTTGATAGTCAAGCAGCACCAACCACAGGGGTCATCTTTCCAGGGACTTGCAGGTACCTATTCACCTTGTTAATGGGAGATGGCGTGGAGGGGGTCTTACATGGTGCTATGTAGGGGGCTAGCTTCTGGCTCATCTTGATTTCCAGTTATAGGTCATTTTATGGCTAAGGGCCCTCCAGAGGCACCTGCTGCAAGGCCCCACATGTTTTACCTGGGAGACTTCTAAAATTCAGCATCCCTTCCCTGTTGATTACAGCTGCTGCAAGGTGTAGAGAGAGAAAGCCTGTTCATTGCCATCCCATTAAAGGCCTCAAAGACAAGCACACTGATTGGGTTCAAGTCCTGAAGTAGATAGGGAGCACTCAGCATTGGGGTATGTGCTTAGATCAGCCTGTCCCTCTTACATGGGCTGCTGCATTCTGAACTAGCTTCCAGACCCAATTCTCAGTTACACCGAGGCCCATTACACGGCACTAGCTGTACAAAGGGACCTTATACTCACTCGAAGTCTCCTTTGCACAGCCAGAGTAGCATAAAGGGGTTTAATTGAGAACTGGGTCCTCTAGGTGGCCAGTTGACCAGGGTGCAGCAGTCCTGCCTAGAGGTTATAAAGGGGCATGTGACTATCCAAGAGGAAAGGGCAGTTTCCTTCGTGCTTACCCAGACTGCAAAGGTGGCATCTCTGCCTGCTGCTGCAGTGAGCTCAAGTAATGTATAACTACTTTGTAGTTAACCTGCCTGCCTGCAAGCCGACCATCACCACACAATCTGCACCAGAGATCCTACTGTGATTATCAAGAGGAGATTCAATGGGAACCTGGAATACCCGCCAGAAACCCCACACAGCAGGTCAGATGGTATGTACCAGGTATGGGTACATGCTGTGTTATATTTAGGCTTGGAAGGATTCGATTTTTATCAGTTAATGTTGATAAATATCGATTTCACTGTACACACCCAAACCATCAATAACAGAAATTTACAGACAGGCAAAAATGCTGATTGAGAAATTATTGGACTGATTTAAGGCTATTTACTTTGCACATTTTGACATGTGAGGTTGACAATTTGTGTTTTAGCTGCTATAAGGCTTCAGCTTTCTGAATCTCAACATCTATCATTAAATAATTATTGTCTGACCCCCCCATTGTGAATAACTACTGTCTAATACCCCCTGTAATTTCCCACAATTGTAAAAATGTACATTGCTAAAAAAATAAAAAAAAATGCTTAAAACCCATGATTTTGTGCAACTGTTAAAATTTACAATCAATAAACACTGATATCAAAAAAATTATAAAAAATAGAAATCAAATTCAGCCAACCCTAATTATAGTTACAAGGGACTGTATTGCCTACAAGGGAGCATGCCTAACTGATGGGTCTCAAAATGTAATTATCAACAGGGAACCACGTAGGGAGGTGGTAGAATCTCCTTCCTTCGAGGTTTTTAAGGCCCGGCTTGACAGAGCCCTGGCTGGGATGATTTAGTTGGGGTTGGTCCTGCTTTGAGCAGGGGGTTGGACTAGATACCTCCTGAGGAACCTTCCAACCCTGAGATTCTATGATTGTCTTAGCCTCACACTATTTAATATTTTTTATCAATGACCTGAAAGAAAACAAAAGTCATCATCACTGATAAAGTTTGCAGATAACACAAAGATTGGGGGAGTTGTAAATAATGAACAGGACAGGTTGCTGACAAAAAGCAATCTGAATTGCTTACAGCAGTGGTCTCCAAACTTTTTTGATCGCGCACCCCTATTAGTAAAAAATTTTTGAACACACACCCCCTGCCGTGCCGGCTCTACCATTTTTGCCAAAGCAAAAAAAAAAAAGCCGCTTGGACTCCTGCCCAAACTGCTGAAGCAAAAAAAAGCCACTCAGACGAAGAAAAAAAAAAGTGCTCCTCCTGCTGCGCACCCCATGGGGTGCGTGCACCCCACTTTGGAGACCACTGGCTTACAGGATGGGGGACTCTATCCAGGGAAGCAGGAACTCAAATTTAGGGGTCGTGGTGAATAATCACCTGAACACGAGATCCCGGTGTCACGCTGTGGCCAAAAGGGTTAATAAAAGGAGAATCTCAACTAGGAGTAGAGAGGTTATTTTACCTTTGTATTGGACAGTGGTGCGTTGCTGCTGGAACAGTGTGTCCAGTTCTGGAGTCCATATTCAAGGATATCGATAAATTGGAGAGGGTTCAGAGGAGAATCACAAGAACGATGAAAGGATTGGAAAACCTGCCTTATAGCAATAGACTCAAGGAGCTCAGTCTACTTAGCTTAAGAAAGAGAAGGTTATGGGGTGACTTGATCAGTCTATAAATACCTACATGGGGAACAAATATTTGATACTGGGCTCTTCAGTCTAGCAGAGACAGGTCTAACACACTCCAACGGCTGGAAATTGGAGCTAGACAAATTCAGACTGGAGAGAAGATGTAAATTTTTAACAGTGAGGAGAATTAACCATTGGAACTACACTGGAACCTGGTGGATTCTCCATCACTGGCAATTTTTAAATCAAGATTGGATTTTTTTTTTTTATTTCTTAAAGAAATGTTCTAGCCCAAAAGAAACTGTTAGGGACGTTCTCTGGCCTGTGTCATGCCGGGGGGTCAGACCAGATGATTACAATGGTTCTTTTTGGCCTTGGAATTTATAAATCTATTAATCTAATTTCCAGGGTAAGCCAGACACGTGACTGTTGCACACCAGGTGGCATCAAGGATGGACTCCTTGTCCAGCTTTGCTTGTTTAGACTCTCAGAAGATTAGGGTTGGAAGAGACCTCAGGAGGTCTTTTTGACTAACTCCTGCTGTTCTAGTCATTATAAACTGGCTTGGGAATACAGTCTGCTGTTTCTTGCATGCTCTGCAACAGTGCCAAGCTTGCTGTCAGTGCAGGACGAATTACAGCACAGTCGTGGCTTGGCAGTAACAGTAACAATCACAAGCAAGTCAGAGAGCTACGGTTCTCGCACAGACTTGAAGGAGACTCCTGCTCACTTCAACAGAGCAAGAAGGAAGCTCCAGGCACAGGCCACTCACGCAGTCAGATAGTGTAGTACACACTGCCATATGCCGCTATAGATTCTGAATGTGCAATACAACCCCTTGGGGCCATCGTGGTCTGCTCTCGCATCACCACCAGGCCCTCAACTAGGGAATTACCCCATTTAACTCACCATCCGATCAGCAGCCGTGGAAACGCCAGAGGAGAACAGGAGTTCAAAACAGAGCGCACATTTAGTGTTACCAGCTTTGCAGGATTCTGACCCTTCTGGTTAAGATTTGAATTGAGCTGGAACAGTCAAGAGCAGGGGTGGCAAACTTTTTGGCCCAAGGGCCACATCTGGGTGGGGAAATTGTATGCAGGGCCATGAATATAGGGCTGGGGCAGGGGGTTGGGATACGGGAGGGGTGCGGCAGGGGGCTCAGGGCAGGGGATTGGGGGTGTGGGCTCTGGCTTACCTCGAGCAGCTCCGGGGTGGCAGCGGTGCACAGCGGAGCTGAGGCAGGCAGGCTCCTGGGGGTGGGGTGGGGCGGGGCAGGCGGCTCCGACATGCGCTGCCCTCGCCTGTGGGTACCAACCCCGAAGCTCCCATTGGCCGTGGTTCCCCGTTCCCGGCCAATGGGAGCTGCAAAGGGCGATGCCTGCAGGAGAGAGCAGCATACAGAGCCCTCTGCGCCCACCCCAAGGGGACTCAGGGACGTGATGCCAGCCGCTTTTGGGAGCAGCGCGGGGCCAGGGCAGCAGGGAGCCTGCCTTAGCCCCACTGCGCCACAGGGCTGGCAATCCCGCTGACCAGATTGAAAGCCCTGACGGGCTGGATCCAGTCCGCAGTTTGCCCTCCCCTGGTCCAGAGCCACAGAAACCAAGGAAACCGGGAAAGGGCCCTCACATCAGGCTCACCCAACAGCCAAAACTTTCATCCTCTGGTGAAAAGAGGCCTAGCCATTCAGACTGCCAGCTCCCTGAGTGAGGAACTGCATAGATCTGGTACAGCACTAAGCCATCATCATCATCATCTGCACCTCAACAGGAAGACCTGAAAGTACCCAAGACATTAAAAAGCGGTATCTTGGATTTAGGTCTACTTGGTTTCTGGAGGAAGAACAATACCCCTTGCAAAGAACTTGCTTTCTCAGCCAGACACTCCTGATACTGGATGTCTAGACAATCCCAGGTCTCCAGAGAGAGCTCTACCCATGAAATGTTTCTAACCATGCACTGACAGGCACCGATATCCATTTTTCAGACTTACAGAAACTAAGAGGCGGATCCTCTTGGCACTGTAATGATTTACTTACTCAATAGCCTTGGGTGTAAACACTCATGATTTATTATGAGTCTTGCCATATTTGGTGTTTTAATACAAACCCTGGCTCTTGATTTCCCGTGATGATGTTTCATTAAGTAGCATTGGTCCTTGTGGTTGCAGTAAAAAAAAAAAGCCTAAAAATGTGACCCGTGTGCACCCTAAAGGTTCAGAAACCAGAAGGTAAAGAAAAAAAAAAAAAAAAACTACAAAAAAAAGAGTTTGTAAAATGTTATGATTTTTAGGGCCTGACTCATGAATTTTGGCTGGCAATACTGTGTAAAGCAGCCATACTGGATTCTTGGAAAAAATGTCTGTAAAACAAAAACAGTGGTGCAGTATCAGACCAGATTTTATGAGATTCTGTTAAGGCAATGTTGCATGGAAAGTTAATCCAACTTGTCTGAAAGAAAACACACAAACACAAAAACTGGAAAGAAAAATAACGTGTCTACAATTGGTTCTGTGCTATAGCATTCCTAAAACATTATAACCTCAGAGAGGCACAGACTGAAAGCTGTTTGGGGTAGGGACCAGCTTATTGTTGTGTTTGTTGCAGGGGCGCTGGAACAATTTGTGTAGTGGGAGTGCTGAGAGCCACTGAACCAAACCCTGTATATGATGGAAATCACTTCAAGGCAGGGGGTGCAGTGGTCCCCCCAGCAGCCCTAGTTTCAGCACGTCTGGTTTCTAGAGTGCCTGGCACAACAGGGCCCTAGTCAATGACTGGAGCTCTGGTGCTACCACAATTACAAAGGAATCTGAAATGAACAAACAAATTTGCTCAAAAATTTCTAAGAGCAATTTTTCTTTGCAGCAACAAAGTGAACACATTGTTAGTTAATTGTGTACACATGCTCAAAATGTACTATTCATGCACAGCAGAAAGTACCCCAAAGAACCCCAGAAGACTGTTTACATATGATGGGTGGATGTGGATGTATTTTATCTATACAGATAGTTTTTTAAAAGGAGGTTTTAACTCCTTAACTTTGTGTTAGTCTGACATGCCAAGTCCTGAAAAATATAATGGCTTTCGTGGCCAAAAGTTAATATACCCAGATGTACTGATGAGGAAAGAGAGGTTCTGGAGTCACCTACTCCATTCTCTGAAATGCTGACACTGAAATCAAACAACCACCATTAATCCAGAGATTAAGTCACAAATTTTTATAAAATCTTTGTGCCCTGGCTTCCCTTATTATTATGGCGGTTCTAAGGAGGAGACTACATTGCTCCGTGACACTACAGCGGGTACAGTCACACCACCGTTAGCCAAGTTGACACAGCTGACAGGTCCGATGGCCACACCTGGCAGGCATATGGAAACTGGTTTTGGGATCAACCGCTCTGGATAGGAACAGGCACAATGTGATAAATGACTGTTCTCTTGCTCTGTGACTTCACAAAAGACACACTTTTCAGGGCATCACACTTTTGCCATTGCTGTCCATGCCAGTCACTGACCCAGACTTGTAATGGACAACAGCCACATTAGAGTCTGAGAATTTATCCTAGTGTTCTTGTCTAACCCTAACCAATTCTTGAAGAAAGCTCTGGGTACAAGGGGAACCTGTCAAGGCTCTCAGGTAACCCTCATTTCTGTATCTGAACCCTCCGAGCCAGTTTTGACTACCATCTGTTTGGAACGACTTCCACTGCTGTCTCCGCACACAGGTTTGATTTCATTAATAAACTCACTACTAATTTTATCTGAGCAAAGAAGGGGACTCAGATGAGCTTAAATTTGTTGCCTAAATGTTTTGAACGTTGCGGATTTTCTTTGCCAGATCTAAAAGTGTACTATCACGCTGCCCCTTAAAACCAGGATCCTGCTAAGGCAATGTTACATCAAAGGTCAATACAAATTGTCTCTGAAAGAACACACTCTCAGTCAGAAAAAGTAAGAAGAAAAAATAAGGTCTCTACAAGTGAATCATGTGCCCTATAGTGATCCCAAAACATGACTAGATTTGGCTAACCTAAGAAGGGCACAGGTTGTAAGCTAAAGACAGCAGGGACCATCTTTTTGTTCTGTGTTTTTACAGTGCCTTAGAAATCAGCCTGTTGAGTAGAAACAGAATGAATTTGGTAGGTGCAGACCAGCAAGCTTAAGTCTGTATCAAGTGCCTGCTCCCTATCCACACCAGTGGTGCGACATGGGTTTCATCGGGATGGATGTGTGCCACAGTTAATGCTATAGGTAATCCATCCTCTTCATATTCATCTGGTCTAATTTACATGTTGTCCTTTTTAACTTGGGTGATGGGAACAGAAGTGGAGTTTAATTATTATTATTTTTTTTAATATGCTTGGCTGTTTTTGTAATAAAGATAAAATCCACGTCTCTCCTAGAGCTAACACACCAATGGAACATGCCAGATCTTCCTTTGTTGTCAGATGAGGAGTTTGAAAGAGTTCTTTCTTTCGGAGCAAACCCTCTTTAAGAAACGAACCTCAGAATAGTGCAATTTCTCCATCATCTTTGTCTGATAAAGAAAACTTTATTATATGGGAAAAGGAACTGTCACACCTTCTCCAGTCAGATGCACTGATCTCCAATGCTGAAATCCCAGCGCTCCTGAAGTTAATGGACGTTTTATCGACTTCAACAGGACAAGGATTTCTCCTTAAGTCTTTTATACAGACTGTTTCATTTTAACACATTCATTAAGGCTTAACATAAGACAATGACACCAGGTACTAGTACTAGTGAAAATAAGTAAGATGCAAGTTACATCTCTGACAGATATTAGAGTCCCTTCATTCACTAGGACACCCTGCTTCACAAACTCTGTTACCTCAGCACTGACCACTTGTTCTGTGTTACACTGGGGGGAAAGATCACTTTGGTGTCTTGTGTGTTGGGGTATTTGAACTCTGAGGAATGTAACAGATAATTAGATGCTAATTCAGTTTTTGGGCCAGCTGCTCAATCGGTTATTTGTAGGAGAGGGTAAAATCTCCACTCTCTCTTGTTGTCCGAATGGGTTCAACAGGCCTGGAACCTCACCTCACTGTGCAAGACTGGGCAGGCACACTCTGGTAAGGGATACAAACTCACAGCATGCACGGTGCTTCTGCAGATTCCTTTAGCAAAAAGGTGAAGATAGTGAAATGTAATCCTCTACTCTCCCTTCTGCTTATTTTATTTCCATTTTTCTTCACTTCCTCTTGTCTCTCTCGTTACGTCTCTTCCTCTTCTCTAAATTCTGTGTTAGATTTAACAAATATGAAATTCTGATCTAATTTAACATAGACAAAAATCTTCTCCTGTATTTCACGTCTGACTTAGCAATGCAGGCCAGAATCCTGTGCAGTGTATTTGTAATGGGACTAACTCTGGGATCTATGGATTGGATCATTTTATAGCATTAAAAATATATTTTAAAAACTAACCACCCTCCGGCTAGCTCCTACCATTCACCCTCCTCGCCCAGGAAACAGCCATGCACAGGATCACGCTCCAGTGCTTTGCTCCTTCTGTATTCAGGGGCTCTTGAGATTACAGGCTAGAGCAGTGGTTTTCACACGGGGACACACAAGCTCGTCAGGGGTACGCGAGAAAAATCCTGTAATAGCAGACAACACATTTTATTTAGTAAGACTTGGCAATCTAACCATAGGTATATTATGACCCCATTTCAGATGGGGGTACACAGTAGACTACATTATTTGCAAAGAGGTACGTAGCCTAAAAAGTTTGAAAACATTGGGCTAGAGCAAGAAGAAGGTCGTGTTGGGTAGCATTTCGGGGGCAGGAAGGTGGGGAGGAAGCGTCCAACCCTTAAGCAGGGAGCAAAGTTGGCATCCATTTAACTTATACCTTCTATTTTTAAAGGAAGATGAGGAACTGGAGAAAGAGGATGAAGGGGAGGGAGGGGGAAAACAGGGAACTGAGAGGGTGAGAAAATTGCTCACCCTCTCAGTTCCCTGTTTTTTGTTTTACTGGTGCCAACAGTCAGCCTAGAGGAGAGGGAAAGAGTGATGGAAGAAGCAGCCCAAGGATACCAGCAAGGCAACCAGACCCCTAATGGCAAAGGGTAGGGGACAGAGGTCATTTGCATGCTGGCACGTCTGTCTTTGGAAGCTAGTGCCTCTGGGTCCCTGTGCTTGGGTTGTGCTGCATTCTGGATAACATGGTGCTCCCCTCAGCAGCCGCTGCCAATTTCCCTTCACATTCCTCAAGTCACCCTTGTAACATGCACAGTCCCCTGTTGGTTGGGAGCCTCTGTCTCTCTGGGCAGTGAGACTGCCCGCTATTGTCAATGGGACAACAATAATTCTCCCAAGGGACGACTGGAACAAGTACCAACTCTTCAGACAAAGGAGCAGCTGTAAATTCAACTCAGTGCACAACCCCTCAGCATTTATTCACTCATCCCCAATGACTGCAGGAAATCTGAGTGCCTGCTCCCATTCCAAACACCAGATCCCTGCACTCACAAACACACCCTGCACTCTCTCCCTTCAGCCACACAATCAGCACTCCGCACTCCCATAACATTCAACCCTACAACCTGCTGACCAGCCTTCCTCTCTCTCTCACAGCAGAGAGTCAGCAACACCACTCCTTCTCAGGAGCTCACCCGACATCCAGCTGGTCACAAGGTTACCCGCATCGTCTATTGAGATTTATGGAATACATCAACCAATCCAGCTCGAATTCCCACCTGCATTCCCCCAGTGTACATCATCTGCCTCCGCGCACTCTCACCCCAATGCTGGACATTGCAAACACCAGTTCAAACTAGTCATCAATGCCCAGGTGCTCACCAAGAATGAAGGTGCCACAAATGGCTGGTCCGACTTCACCTGTAGGATTGGAGCTTGCTGGAGTGAAGCTGTCAGAGTGAGCAACTGCTGCTTCAGGAACTCTGCTTCCACCTTGCCCTAAGGAACCGCCAGGGCTCACACTGGATAGAGGCTCTGTTGGGACGTGCAGTTTGGGCACTGCCAGGGCACAGGGAAACGCTGGGGCTTTCCACTAGACCCAATCCACAATTTCAGCCCCCAACTCCTACGATTCTCCTATCAGAGCAAAGCGGTCAGAACGGCTATATTACCACTTCCCTTGTCAGAGGGATCCCATCCAGAAGAAAAGCACCTCCAATGGCCTGAGGGAAAGTTTCTCTCTGGCTAGGCTCTTAAATGACACCCATTGCAGCAATGGTGCATAACACAAGGTGTAAAACCCCCAGAAAACAGGAACTTCACAGCTTAACAGACACTTCTGCTTTCAGGGCCAAGGGACTTTCCCTTCCCATGGGTGGCAACGAGCTGTTTTAGGGCTTGTCTACACTCCCACGTTGCAGGTCCACCTGAGTTATTTTGCATTACAGTGCCTGGCCTCCACACAATGTTTTTGTTGGGAACCATCTGGTGTTTTAACCCCATTTTGGAAGTAGGTTCACTGAGCTGTGAGATGAGGTTACCCGCAGCAGAGTAGATGTAGATACATCCCCATCCTGAACCCACTAACGCACATTTGCCAAGTCCTCCTACTGCTATCCCTTGCTGCTTAGCTGGCTACTAGAGTTGTCCTGGCTGTTTACCTCTGTGCCCTGTACTGCTCTGGAGCGATCCTGACCAAATGTCACCTCCCCATCTCATTGAAATGCTGGCAGGCAGACTGGTTCTGACTTTTGAGATTCCAGCTTTTGTGGAGTTCACACACCTCTGTCATCCTCTTGACTACCGAGCAGTCCAGCCTCGTTCTTCACCCTGGTACCATACTGAGATCCAGGACTTCACTGCCCTCTGGGAAGAGAAGCGTGGTCAGGCACATCCGAATGGCAGTCACTTAGCTCAGGGGTACAAGCAGCTATCATGACAAATGCAGGCTAGGTTGCATGTCCAGGACAGCCTCCTAATACCACGGTAAGGCAAAGGCACTCTGACTGGAGTACAGACCTCGTAACTACTATAGGAAATCTGGGAGAGCCAGAACATCCTGCTCGTACTAGGAGGATCTGGACTGTGTGTTTGAATGGTGTGATCGTCAGCTACCATACCATGTTGTGACTCCCTGATTGATCCTCCAAACTAGGATCTTGTCAACTCTGTGATCCCTGGGGCAGAAACAATCTAAAAGATCCAGAAGCCTCCAATCATAGCCAGAGAATCGTAGGCTTTAACACTGCCTGGGCTTTTAACACTGCCTCATACCCCCGCTACCCAAACTGACAGCCACGCCAGACACTGCAAATTCTATTCCTTTATTTCTATAAATATGTAAACATAAAAACATCACTTAAGCTTGCTTTATACTGCCGAACTCTCCCTTACCGAGGCACTTGCTAGTCTTCACCCACCCAATTGACCCCATCATGCCCACGCAAAATGGCAGCACTGCATGGACTAACCTGAAGAAGGGCACTTTTATTGCAGCAGAAAATACAGAAAAGTATAAAAATCATGTTTCTGGCTTCCAGTTTCATTAATGCCCTCAGCTTGGCGCAACCATGAGTTATGTGTTAAATCACTCAAATCATGCTACAGCCATTTCACAAAAGAAAACTATTTTAAAGCACTTAGAACCATAGGGTTGGAAGGGACCTCAGGAGGTCATCTAGTCCAACCCCCTGCTCCAAGCAGGACCAATCCCCAGACAGATTTTTACCCCAGTTCCCTAACTGGCCCCCTTAAGGATTAAACTCACAACCCTGGGTTTAGCAGGCCAATGCTCAAACCACTGAGCTATACCTCCCCACCTTAAAGGAAATCATCCCTCTGCATTACTGCAGAATTCTGTTAATTTGGCAGTGCACTTACTGCTGATCTGTGAGTGTTAAAAAGGAGAACTTACTGCACAAGCAGTGCTCTAATTCAGCAGAGAGATGGGCAGTGCCGAGCACAGTGGTTCCCTTACACTCCTGCACCAGCTCTGGGGGAAACCATCCTGCCAAAGAGCAGCAAAGCACAACTTCCCCATTGGCCCAATGCCTTTTTGAACAGAAGTGACACACCAGAGAAGAGCAACAAGAATGATTAAAGGTCTTGAGAACATGACCTATGAAGGAAGGCTGAAAGAATTGGATTTGTTTAGTTTGGAAAAGAGAAGACTGAGAGGGGACATGATAGCAGTTTTCAGGTATCTAAAAGGGTGTCATAAGGAGGAGGGAGAAAACGTGTTCATCTTAGTCTCTAAGGATAGATCAAGAAGCAATGGGTTTAAACTGCAGCAAGGGAGGTTTAGGTTGGACATTAGGAAAAAGTTCCTAACTGTCAGGGTGGTTAAACACTGGAATAAATTGCCTAAGGAGGTTGTGGAATCTCCATCTCTGGAGATATTTAAGAGTAGGTTAGATAAATGTCTATCAGGGATGGTCTAGACAGTATTTGGTCCTGCCATGCGGGCAGGGGACTGGACTCGATGACCTCTCGAGGTCCCTTCCAGTCCTAGAATCTATGAATCACCTAGGGTGAACAAACGCCCTGATTTTATAGGGACAGTCCCGATTTTTGAGTCTCTCTCTTATATAGGCTCCTATTACCCCACCACCCCCCTCCCGATTTTTCACACTTGCTGTCTGGTCAGCCTAGACACACCTCAGGGTAATATCCTCCAAAGCAATGGCAGCTTGCAGAGGGGCACATGCAATTACGAGCCTGCATGTGCTGCACTGTCTTTAGGTAGCCGCCAGTCATGCTGACAAATGCCAGAAAACACACTCACTCTTACAAGTGACACCAGATTTGCAGTCTGAGCAAAATGCATCCCGCACTCTGTGCCCCTGAGCAGCTGCATCGTTTTGTAATGTCCTCCAACTGGCCCCATCCATTAGCAAGACCCTTCCCCTTGCTCTCAAATAGGTCGTGCAAAACACAGCACAGGGTGGATAAAAATCAACTTGGGGGGAGGGACAGATTTTTTTTTTTAAATTTAAATTGGATTTTTTTTATTTTGCTCTTTAAGTTATAATACATTTTTCTTTCTAAAGATAAGCTATTTTTAAAAGAAAAACAAACAATTTAAACAAAATAAAGTCTAATTTAAATAAAAAATTAATCCTTTGTTTAAGAAATCATGTAGCTGTAAATGTGAAACATTTTGATAAGAGAAGTTTATGTATCCAAAACATTTACGGGTGCTTTAATAAAAATACTTTTACATGCTGTTTTGTGTTTAATTAAATGCTAGTTACCATCTTAATGCAGCTCGACACAAGTCGAGAGCAAAAAGTTAATCTAGTAAATAAGCAATATTCACCACTTTTTAACATACTAAAAATGTACGATTAATAAGGATCTGAAAATATTAAGCTACATAATTGCTTAAATAAACATATATTGTTATAATGTACCCCCCTAGACACCAAAAGATGTACCAAATCTAGCATAAAGGCCTTATTTAGTTGTAAATCAATGTTTTAATGGTTATATCATCAACCAATGAGAACGAACTTCTCTTTAGAAAATAACTGAAGTCCAAATGAAAATACTGATTAAAATTGGTGACTTACTGATTTCAATCAACCCAGCCTGACACAGCAAGCTTCTACCCGAAGAGAAAGACGCTCCTCATCAGCCTCGGCCCCAGGATCCTCCATCTACCTTTCAATCTTCCAAATGCACATTCCACATTTGTTCTACATCTACTCAGGGAATGGTTTAACAGTTCCTTTCTCCAAGGGGGGAGGGATAGCCCAGTGGTTTGAGCATTGGCCTGCTAAACCCAGGGTTATGAGTTCAATCCTTGAGGGGTTTGGGGCAAAAATCTGCCTTGGGATTGGTCCTGCTTTGAGCAAGGGGTTGGACTAGATGACCTCCTGAGGTCCCTTCCAACCCTGACATTCTATGATTCTAAGTGTCCAGTAAAAGGCTTATAAGCCAGGGCAGGAGAGGGTAAGCTGGATGGATGGTGATACCAATAATGTCCATCAATACCATTGGTGCAAAAGTTCCATTTGTCATTGTTAAAAAAAAAAAACCCACAGTCCAGGCTTCATAAAGATCCTAGCATCATGAACCTTTCCCAGACTGCCCCCCATAAATAAGGTGTGATGGGTTGGATCACAGAAACCCCCTTGGGGCTGCCACCTGATGTACCAAGACTACTTCTGTCCCTGTTTTCCCTGCCAGCTCGGGACTTCAGCACCCTGTCTTGCTGAGCCAGACACGCGCATCTGCTCCAACCCAGACCCAGGGTCTGAATTACTTGCCCCACAGCTGCAGGCTTAACCTGAAAGCTGCTTATGGAAATGTTCTTATTTTTAACACTCAGATGCCCAACTCCCAGTGGGGTCTAAACCCAAATAAATCCATTTTACCCTGTATAACGCTTATGCAGTGTAAACTCATAAGTTGTTCGCCCTCTATAACACTGATAGAGAGAGATTCACAGCTGTTTGCCCCCCCTCCCCCCAGGTATTAATACATACACTGGGCTAATTAATAAGTAAAAATGGATTTTATTAAATTCAGAAAGTAGGATTTAAGTGATTCCAAGTAGTAACAGATAGAACAAAGTGAATTACCAAGTAAAATAAAATAAAACACGGAAATCTAAGTCTAATACAGTAATACGACTGAGAACAGATAAAAACCTCACCAGTAAGCTTCCTTTTACAGACCAGTCTTCTTCTAGTCTGGGTCCAGCAATCACTCACACCCCCTGTGGTTACTGTCCTCTGTTCCAGTTTCTTTTAGATATCCTTGGGGTGGAGAGGCTCTTTCTTTAGCCAGCTGAAGACAAAATGGAGGGGCCTCCCACGGGCTTAAATAGACTCTCTCTTGTGGGTGGAGACCGCCCTCCTCTCTCCTATGCAAAGTCCAGCTCCAAGATGGAGTTGTGGAGTCACCTGGGCAAGTCACATGTCCATGCATGACTCTCAGTTTTTACAGGCAGAAGCCATTGCCCACATGGTATCTTGAATGTCTCCATGAAGACTTCTTATGTGGATTGGATCAGCACTCTGTCTTGGGCCAGTATGCGCCAGCTGCTTGGCCGGCCCTGGGATCAGCCACACTAGCCGCTGCAGAAATCACAGAAAGTCATGGAATCTGTGACTTCCATGACCTCTGGGACAGACACAGTGCCCTACCCATAAATATTGGTGAACTTTCCATGGTGATCAACCAGGCCTTGAAGCACCGTGGAGAAATATCCTTTCCTGTTGAACTCCAAGGCCTGGTGCCAGAGGCAAAGAATAGGCAGGTGGCCCCAATACAATTTGGGAACCATATCTGCGCAGACCTGTTAATAACCACCTGTGCATTGCCCAGTCTTGTGACCTGAGGGTCAGAGTTTAGGCCCGAAGGGACCACTAGATCATCTAGTCTGACCCCCCATATATCAGACTAACAACACCACCCGCCACCCGCACAGTGAACCCAACCACCAAAATAAGAGCAGAGTATTACAACTCACAGGAGACGGAACTATTACATGCGACAGGCAGAAAATAGACAGGACTGAGGTATACCATTGTTAGAGCCCCCACTAGTGGCAGGGAAATGATGGCGTGAAATGTACCCAGATAATCCTGCCAAGTAACAAGCTGCAGAGGAAGGTAAAAGATCCCTAAGGTCACTGTCAATCCGACCTGGGAAAATTCCTTCCCAACCCCACATAGGGTGATCAGTTAGACCCTGAGCCCATAATCAAGCCCAGGCAGCAGACCCTGCTTGATAGCAGTGCACACTTCCATGACAAAAGCCCCACCAGTTGATCTACCAACATCAAACCGGTTAGCTACTGACCAGTAGCAATCCTGGGTGACAAGCTTCCAGATGGCAACAGCCACATGCTTCTCCACGCTGTGGGCAGCTCTCATGTAGGTGTTCTGCGACGGGAGTTCCAGGAAGAGCTCTGCACAGATCACTAGGAAAGTGGCTTTTGACATCCTGATGTTCTGCCACCACTGCTGGTCATCCCAGTCTGCAGCACTATCCTTTCCTACCACAAGTGCCAGTGGACTAATCCCAAAAGTGGTGCTCCATGGCATCAAGCTGCTTCAAGAAAAGACTGAGCTAGTTCTACTTGATTTCAGCATCCACCTGCTCAGGTGCCCTTATCACTCTGGTTCTAAATTCGTGCAATGATTTCAGACATGCTCGCAGCAGCCTGTTTATATTCATCACCATGAGGATCGCAGCAATCGCAAAGATTTCCTTCATGCTGCCTGACAGCAAACCCCGGATGGAATGAAAGAAGAAGAATCATGGAAATTATTTAACCTTAAGTCCCAGAATTCCATTGTCTTCTGGTAGGTCTCCCACAAGGTGCAGCACAAAAGTGCATATAGCAGAACACACATAGCACAACAGCCGAGCAATGTATCATGGGATGTCTGATCAGAATGCTGAGCACTTGTTTTGAAACATCACAGTGCTGTCTGGCTGCAATGATACCAGGCTAAAGTATCTCAGCGGTGGGATACCAATGAAACGTAGTGCACTGCTCTCACAACCCTTGTTGCAGCTCACTAAATGTGGATACACAAAACCCACAGCATGTTTCCCAACATGCCCTTATTCTATAGAGCTAATCCCTGCAGATGAAAAAGCACAGAGCATCTCAGGCCTGTTCTACACTATGACTTTAACTCGGATTTAGCAGCGTTAAATCGAATTAACCCTGCACCCGTCCACACAACGAAGACATTTATTTCGAAATAAAGGGCTCTTAAAATTGATTTCTGTACTCCACCCCGACGAGCGGAGTAGCACCAAAATAGATATTGGCCGCAATTCGATGGTAGTGGCCTCTGGGAGCTATCCCACATAGCACCATTGTGACCGCTCTGGACAGCAATCTGAACTCGGATGCACTGGCCAGGTAGAGAGGAAAAGCCCCGCGAACATTTGAATTTTATTTCCTGTTTGCCCAGCGTGGAGAGCACAGGTGACCACAGAGAGCTCATCAGCACAGGTAACCATGCAGGCCAATAATCGAAAAAGAGCACCAGCATGGACCGTACGGGAAGTACTGGATCTGATAGCTATATGGGAAGAGGATTCAGTGCTAGCAGAACTTCGGTCGAAAAGACGAAATGCCAAAACTTTTGAAAAAGATCTCCAAGGGCATGATGGAGAGAGGCCACAATAGGGACTCAGATCAGTGCCGCGTGAAAGTCAAGGAGCTCAGACAAGCCTATCAAAAAACAAAGGAGGCAAACGGTTGCTCCGGGTCAGAGCCGCGGACATGCCGCTTCTACGCCGAGCTGCATGCAGTTCTAGAGGGGGCCGCCACCATTACCCCACCTCTGACCGTGGATTCCGAGGCGGGGATAATATCATCAGCTACAACTGAGGATTCTGCGGATGGGGAAGAGGAGGAGGAGGATGAGCTTGCGGAGAGCACTCAGCACTCCGTTCTCCCCAACAGCCAGGATCTTTTTCTCAGCCTGACTGAAGTACCCTCCCAACCCAGTATCCAAGACCATGACCCCATGGAAGGGACCTCAGGTGAGTTTACCTTTTAAAATATAAAACTTGTTTTAAAAGCAAGCGTTTTTTAATGATTACTTTGCCCTGAGGACTTGGGATGCATTCGCGGCCAGTACAGCTGCTGGAAAAGTCTGTTAACGTGTCTGGGGATGGAGCGGAAATCCTCTAGGGACATCTCCATGAAGCTCTCCGGGAGGTACTCCAAAAGCCTTCCCACGAGGTTTCTGGGCAGTGCAGCCTTATTCCGTCCTCCATGGTAGGACACTTGACCACGCCATACTTGCAGCAAGTAATCTGGTATCATTGCATGACAAAGCCTGGCAGCGTATGGTCCCGGTGTTTGCTGGCATTCAAGCAACATCCGTTCTTTATCTCGCTGTGTAATCCTCAGGAGAGTGATATCGCTCATGGTAACCTGGTTGAAATACGGGAATTTAATTAAGGGGACAGAGGTGGCCGTTCCTACTGGGCTGTTTGCCTGTGGCTGAAAATAAATCCTTCCCTGCAGTTAGCCAAGGGGGGGGGGGGGATTGGCCCAGAGCTTTTTGTGTTTGGTTAGCAGGGATCTTCCCTGGCACCAGCCACGCAGTGGGGGGAAGGGTAAAGCGATCATCCAGAGAATTGGATGGGGGCGGGGGGGGTTAGTTTGTTTTCTGCTGCTGAAGGTTAACAGGAAAACCGCAGCACTCAACGGGCTTTGTTTGGTATGTGGGAAAGGAGGGCGCAGAAGCCGAAAGACAATGGCTTACCATGGCCGTATGCAAGCCGAATTCTGTTGCCCGGACCTGCATCTGTGATCTTTAGCAGCAAAGCCACAGGCGCTCAATATTAAGAGGCAAAATGCAACCTTGCACAGAAATCACATGTGCTATGTAATGTGAATAGTGTTGGTCACCGTGAAAGAGTATAAGCATTGTTCTGCAAAATGTATCTTTTTAAAAAATTCTCTCCTTTTTTCCCCTCCCTCCAGCAGCTGCAAATTTTTCAAGCCTCCCTCCTCCGTCCCGAAGGCTATCTCAGATAAGGCGTCGGAAAAAGAAGACGTGAGATGAGATGTTCGCAGAAATCATGGAATCCACCCGCAGTGAAAGAGCTCATCTGAATGAGTGGAAGGACACAGTTTCAAAATATAGGAAAGAAGCCAGTGAACGTGAGGACAGGAGGGACCAACGTGAGGACAGAAGGGACCAACGTGAGGACAGAAGGGACGCTCGAGATGAGAGGTGGCGGCAGGAAGATCAGAGGAGGCAGGATGCAACGCTGGGGCTGCTGCGTGAGCAAACAGACATGCTCCGGCGTCTGGTGGAGCTTCAGGAACGGCAGCAGGATAACAGAGTGCCGCTACAGCCCGTATAACCCCCCTACCCCCTCACCATGTTCCATAGCCTCCTCACCCAGACGTGTAAGAACACGGGGGGGGGAGGCTCTGTACACCCTCCCATTCCACCCCAGTGGACAGCCCAAGCAAAAGGCTGTCATTTTTTTAAACCTTTTTTTAGTGGCCTTTTCCTTCCCGCCGATCCTCCTCCCAAACCCCACCTGGGTTCTCTCCCTCTTTTTATAATCAATTAATAAAGAATAAATTATTTTTAAACGATAGTGACTTTATTTCCTTTGAAAGCAAGGTGGGGGAAGGGGGGTGGGTGGGTGGGTTCCTTACAGAGAATGAGTCAATAAAGGGGGCGGGTTTTCATGAAGGAGAAACAAACAGAAATTTCACACTGTAGCCTGGCCAGTCATGAAACTGGTTTTCAAAGCTTCTCTGATGCACAGCGCTTCCTAGTGTGCTCTTCTAATCGCCCTGGTGTCTGGCTGCGCGTAATCAGCAGCCAGGCGATTTGCCTCAGCCTCCCACCCCGCCATAAAGGTCTCCCCCTTACTTTCACAGAGATTGTGGAGCACACAGCAAGCAGAAATAACAATGGGGATATTGGTTTGGCTGAGGTCTGAGCGAGTCATTAACGATCGCCAGCGACCTTTTAAACGGCCAAATGCACATTCTACCACCATTCTGCACTTGCTCAGCCTGTAGTTGAAAAGCTCCTGACTCCTGTCCAGGCTGCCTGTGTATGGCTTCATGAGCCATGGCATTAAGGGGTAGGCTGGGTCCCCAAGAATAACTATTGGCATTTCAACATCCCCAACGGTTACTTTCTGGTCCGGGAAGTAAGTCCCTTGCTGCAGCCCTTTAAACAGAGTAGTGTTCCTGAAGACGTGAGCATCATGAACCCTTCCCGGCCAGCCCACGTTGATGTTGGTGAAACGTCCCTTGTGATCCACAAGTGCTTGCAGCACTATTGAAAAGTACCCCTTGCGGTTTATGTACTGGGTACTCTGGTGCTCCGGTGCCAAGATAGGGATGTGGGTTCCATCTATCGCCCCACCACAGTTAGGGAATCCCATTGCAGCAAAGCCATCCACTATGACCTGCTCATTTCCCAGAGTCACTACTTTTCGTAGCAGCACCTCAGTAGTGATTGCTTTGGCTACTTGCATCACAGCAGCCCCCACTGTAGATTTGCCCACTCCAAATTGATTCCCGACTGACCGGTAGCTGTCTGGCGTTGCAAGCTTCCACAGGGCTATCGCCACTCACTTCTCAACTGTGAGGGCTGCTCTCATCTTGGTATGCTGGCGTTTCAGGGCAGGGGACAGCAAGTCACAAAGCTCCATGAAAGTGCCCTTACGCATGCGAAAGTTTCACAGCCACTGGGAATCGTCCCAGGCCTGCAACACTATGCGGTCCCACCAGTCTGTGCCCAGAATCGGCGTTCCACGGATAGAACCTGCCCCATTAACAACATGATCTCCAAAGCACCGGGGCCCGCGGTTTGAGAGAATTCTGTGTCCATGTCCACGTCCTCATCACGCTTGTCGCTGCGCTGCCGTCGCCTCCTTGCCTCGTTTTTCTGGTCCTGGCTCAGCATAAACTGCACGATAATGCGCGAGGGGTTTACAATGTTCATGACTGCTGTCTTGAGCTGAGCGGGCTCCATGCTTGCCGTGGTATGGAGTCTGCAGTGTTCACCCAGGAAAAAAGGCGCGAAACGGTTGTCTGCCGTTGCTTTCATGGAGGGAGGGGTGAGGCTGTACCAGAACCACCTGCGACAATGTTTTTTGCCCCATCAGGCACTGGGATCTCAACCCAGAATTCCAACGGGCGGGGGAGACTGCGGGAACTATGGGATAGCTACCCACAGTGCAACGCTCCGGAAATCGACGCTAGCCCCGGTACATGGATGCACACCGCCGAATTAATGTGCTTAGTGTGGCCGCATACATTCGACTTTATACAATCTGTTTCCAAAATTCGAATTATATAAATTCGGATTAATCCATAGTGTAGACATACCCTCAGTTAGGTTAGACAACTCAGCTTGCCTTCACCTTCAGCTAAGAAGCTGCTCTTGCCACCCCTACAGCTAACTGACTGAGCTTGAGAGGTTTAAGTGCTTGTCTACATGGTGTGTTAGGCTGCACCTGAGGGTTGTAAATTCTAGTCCGCACCAGCAACTCTCATGCACTAACTGGCCCATGCGGACCCCTGCTGGTGCACACTAGAAGTTCCCTAATGCACATTAATGTAATCCCAGAACTACATTAAAGCACACTATGGAACTTTTAGTACATGTCAGCAAGGTTCACACAGGCCACAGTGTGCAACCGTCACTGGTGCACACTAATGCACGGTGTAGACAAGCCCTGACACTCAATCTGCTGTCATTTCTCCATTTGTCGATAATGCGGTAACTTTTAAATGCTACATCAGATCAATTCCAAAGTTTCAGGGAATGTTCTAGGCACCAATGGGCAGAAGCTAGTGATTTTGGTGAAAGTCAGCAAATCGGAAGGGAGACACGGGAGACCCATGGAGCTTCCAGCATCTCATCAGCAGAGCCAACAGCTTCAGCTGGGTCTTTAAGTGTCTACAGAATGAAGACCCAGTTGATAGCAGCCATTAACATTTTCCAGCATGACACCCCCAGCTCAGCTCTGCCCACAGTCCCAATGCAGTTTAAAATGCTGACATCCTGAATGGCTTATCTCCCAGACAGAAAGAAAACAAATTGCGGGGGGGGGGGGGGGGGAAGAGGACACCTTACAGAGGTACTGGCATGTCTGCTCAGTGGGGAAAGGGAGCAGAAAGGCGGGGGCAATGAGGGAGCAGAGTCCCTGGAATGGGGAGGGGACAATGGTAGAGAGGGAGGAGGGCATGGGAAACAGAATCCTTTGCATGCACAGAGCCCCTGGCAAGCAGAGAGAAGGAGCACTCTGGTATAGGAGATAGGGCAATGGGGGGGGGGCACAGAGATGCTGGGATGGGGGGCAGGCTTGGAGGGAATCCTTGAAATATAAAGGGATGAGGGGTGCTTGTGGGGAAGAATGCAGAGATACAAGGAGCCCCTGGTGCGCACGGGGAGCTTGGCAAAGAAGTCTACGACACCCTCGTTTGAATAATGATCAGATCCCAGTTATTTAAGAGCTCTAGATAGCAAATAGCTTCTCTGAACAATCCTCCCCTAGAGCACAGGGACTTCAGCTCTAGTAGCAGAGACGCATACAGCACTTCCCCTTCCTTTTTCCCCTGACACAGGAGTGGGGAACGAGAGAAAGAAAAAGACCCTCTAGCAGCACAGTGCTGAGACACGGGTGACCAATGCCTCTGGGAAAGGCACCGCTTACTGAGTTCCCACATCTCCGCACGCAGACAGGCGTCCTCAGGTGGAGGGTACATCTCCACTGCAAAGAGACGCAGCCGCGAGTCTCAGAGCCCGGGTCAGCTGACTCAGCTCGCACCACGGAGCTAAAAATAGCAATGTAGACATATCCCCCGGGGCTGGAGCCTGGGCTCTGAGATCCTCGCTGGGTTTCAGAGACCAGGCGCTAGCCAATGTGGGAACATCTACACTGCTATTTTTAGCCCCACAGCACAAGTCGGTTTACCCAGGCTCTGGGAATCGCTGCTGCTGGGTTTTTTGGTTTTGCAGTTTAGACATACCCTAAGAGAAACCTAGATTTCCAAGGGAGGACCTGCTTATATAAGCACAGGATTTGAAAGCCTCAGCAGGGCAGACTCAACCCTTCTTCCTTCTCTGGTATGGACCCCAAATCCCATGTAGTTTCCTTGGTACTGGGTAAAAACCACAGTCCCGCCCACTCTGCATGAACATAAACCCCCATGCCCCTGGGTGCAAGAGAAGGGTTTCCCATGAGTCATTGGTCGAATTGTCCCTTCCTGGCATTGGTGTGCAGAGATGGCGCGCACTGGCTGCTATTCTCCAACCCACAAGTGGCTGACTTTGTCTAGTGTTTGCAGTGCATTTGAGGTCCTTTGGAGAGAGAAGACTGCTATAAAAACGCACGCTGTCTTAGGAGGAAGACAAGGAGCATTAGGAGCTTGTAAATTCCATTACCCAACAGACTACCTGCTCCTGTGTGCCAGGCAGTTGCCCTCACCGCCACAGGGCTGGTCACTGAGCACTTGGAGACAGCGTGGTGTGAACATCAGACACCTGCCTTTCATCTAGGAGCATAACGGAACAACGCACACAGCAGGAATGCAGAAAGCCTTGACAAGTCAGGGGCCAGGAGCTAGACTGAAGGGTTAATACACTCCAGAGATTCCAGGATTCTTCCTACGACTCAATGCAAGCTCAAGCATTGAACTATGGGATGCACCGCTAGCCGGACCCCACTCAGGCCAGAACGCAGCAGAGGCTCGCCAGGTAAAGGGTAAGGGCCTTGGGTATGAAAAATGGAGCATTGCACTGCGGAGTGGAGGGATTCCCGCATGGACAGGACACACCGCTACCTGGCTGGGACTCAGAGCCAGGTGCTGCCAGCACAGTCACTGGGATCACACTGCCTTTTTCAGTGCAGGAGCAAGCAGAAAGGCAGCAGAGAATATGGCAACATGTGCCGCCAAGGCTACAGCCCTATATAAAGCAAGAGACAAGACAGAGTCACAAGCAAAGCTCCAGCTTAAAGCTCCAAGAAGGAACACGCCTGGGCTCTCCTAGAGCTACAGAGGAGGAATGGAGCACTGCATGACACTAATTACCCTGGTGCTCTGCTAAAGAGGGACAAGGCATTCAGCAGAAAGGGAGCAGCATCTAAAACAGACTTCCTACACCTGTGGGAGAGTCCCCTGAACCCCAGCTCTCAATGCACACCGCTCTCCCATGCCTCAGGGCGGTTACAGTGCCCCCTCAACACACAGCCCCCTCCCCAGGATAGAAGCAGTGCCCTAATGCATCCCACACGCTACCAACGGGGCAGATTCGAGGACTCCAACATACAGGCCTGCATCCAATAGGTGCACAAACAACTTCCCAGGTCTGTAGCCACCATGCCTAAGTGGACAGGCTCTGCTTAGCGGTGGGAAGGCTGGGAGAGCTCACCCAGAACAGTTTGAAATGCCAGGTTCAGTAGCCTGCCTTTTATAAAAACTTACAACATTTCAGAGCAAAAAGTTTACACCAAAAAATGTAAGTTCCCCGATGGCACTGATGTGTGATTGTGTGTGGAGGCAGCAGCAGCACATGGCAAGCTAGGCCCTGCTCCAGTACCACATGCACACTGAGCCCAGCCCAGCCACCATGCCCCCAGGTGCCTGGCATCTCCTAGCAGATGAAAGATTCCCATATAGCGAGATGCCCACAGTGCCTTGCCTCGTCATAGAATCATAGAATATCAGGGCTGGAAGGGACCTCAGGAGGTCATCTAGTCGAACTCCCTGCTCAAAGCAGGACCAACCCCAACTAAATCATCCCAGCCAGGACTCTGTCAAGCCTGACCCTATAAACTTCTAAGGAAGGAGATTCCACCACCTCCCTAGGTAACCCATTCCAGTGCTTCACCACCCTCCTAGTGAAAAAAAGTTTTTCCTCATATCCAACCTGAACCTCCCCCACTGCAACTTGAGACCATTGTTCCTTGTTCTGTCATCTGCTACCACTGAGAACAGTCTAGATCTATCCTCTTTGGAACCCCCTTTCAGGTAGTTGAAAGCAGCTATCAAATCCCCCCTCATTCTTCTCTTCTGGAGACTAAACAATCCCAGTTCCCTCAGCCTCTCCTCATAAGTCATGTGCTCCAGCGCCCTATCATTTTTGTTGCCCTCTGCTGGACTCTTTCCAATTTTTCCACATCCTTCTTGTAGTGCGGGGCCCAAAACTGGACACAGTACTCCAGATGAGGCCTCACCAATTTCGAATAGAGGGGAATGATCACGTCCCTCGATCTGCTGTCAATGCCCCTACTTATACAGCCCAAAATGCTGTTAGCCTTCTTGGCAACAAGGACACACTGTTGACTCATATCCAGCTTCTCGTCCACTGTAACCCCTAGGTCCTTTTCTGCAGAACTGCTGCCTAGCCACTAGGTCTCTAGTCTGTAGCAGTGCATGGGATTCTTCTGTCCTAAATGCAGGACTCTGCACTTGTCCTTGTTGAACCTCATCAGATTTCTTTTGGCCCAATCCTCCAATTTGTCTAATTCGTCCACCACGTGCCTGTGCTGTGAACAAGACAATAGCTTCCATCTTTAAAAAAAAAGATATAAAATTCTATCCAGCTTTGTCACATGAACACTCACGTATGCCGTGCCACCACTGCATTGACAGCACTAGTCACACACACAGCCACAGCATTAGGAGAGTACGAGTGTGTGTGTGTGTGCGAGCGTGTGTGTAAACACACGCCCCCCTCTCTCTCTCTCTCACACACACACACCCCTCTGAGTACTGGGAGAAAGTTATTAAAATAATAATAAGACTTTTAAAAGCATTTTTAGGAAGCCTCTGCCAAACTTTCCATCACTCCCAGCTAGAGAGCAGAGTGGTGCTGAAAAGGTCCAACACTT
Source organism: Trachemys scripta elegans (assembly GCF_013100865.1). Taxonomy (NCBI): domain Eukaryota; kingdom Metazoa; phylum Chordata; order Testudines; family Emydidae; genus Trachemys; species Trachemys scripta. The sequence goes on along the minus strand of NC_048315.1, from coordinate 23,313,580 downwards.
TAAAAAGGTCACGATAGCAAAAGCATGAAGTCACTGAACCATTTTTGCTTAAACTTTCCAAACACAAAACAAAAGCAAGAGTAACAGAGCCCCAAACCCTTGGCCAGAGAACAGGCCTGAAAATTTTCAGCTCAAAAAGAGAAAGATTGACAAAGTCAAAGCAACTGAACAAGAGCTTTAAAATGGAATGCTTAGGCCACTTTAACGGCAGCTGTCGCTAAGTACTCCAATGACAACGAGTGAGTAAGAGGTATACGTCGAGTTTGCTAGATTGAACAAGACGACAATTTCATCTTAGAATGCAGAAATGTACGAAAAAGGACATCTCTAAGGGAGAGGCGAGTAACTTGACACCTTCAAAATATGACCATACAGGCAAATCACTTTCTCGCCTCTAAAGATATGACCCCCTGCAGAGCAAGAAGCTTACGGAATGTCCCCAAGAAAAACGAGAGCAAAGCTGCAAAAGAAAGCAATAACAAGGCCTATGCCAGCGATACAGGCAGGGAGGAATTTGTTTGGTTCTGCGTTTTCTGTATCACATTAACACCATTATCTCCCTTAAGAGGAGCCAGGTACCACTTTCAAGTCCAACACCAGACAAAACATTCAAACATGTAGAAAAAGAAAATGAACAGCAAGAAAATCCCATGTAAAAAACCAGTGTCCTGAAAGTCACATCCCAAAATAAAGCAAAGCTTTTGGGGGCAATGGGAGAGATTTTCCAACTCTACCTTGGAAACAAGCTCAGGAGCAGGGTACAAAGCGGGATTCCCTGCTTGAGACTGAATTCAAAGAATAACTATTGGAAAGACGTAGGAAGGGGATCATTCATTTGTTTTGCAGATGTCTATAACGGAAACAGCTCCAAGGCAGGCCGTGGTGCAATCTTGTCTCCAGTCAAGGCACCCTTGATCTGGCCTTTAGTTTCAAGCCAGCCAGGTGGCATGGTCCTCTCAATAACAGCGTGGGCCAGCAAACTAGTGTCAGATGAAAAAGAGCAGCGTGGACTTTCCTGGGGACCTAGTCCTCTCCAAACAGGCCTCCAAGAACCTTTGGACTCTGGCCGTACAGAGAAGGGTCTCCCTGCAATGGGCATGCAGTTGTGGGAAGAACATAGGCAGGACAATAGACTCCAACACTGCCTTGGAAAGTAACCTCACATGAACCCACACTAATATCACGTTGTTGTAAAACCTAGTCTAAGGCAGGTCAGTGTCTTGGGCCTGAAGCTCATGCTGTGAGGTAAAAATCATTGGCATCAGGACAGTGACCTTCCATATAAGAAATGTAAATCTCAGAAACGAAACAGTTCAGATGGAAAGTACACATTTCACTCCTTGTTTTTGGTATCTAACATTAGTATTATACTGCCCAGCTGGGGCCAAGAAGTAGTACAAGAAAGTCTATAACAAGTAATCTAAGTAGCCCCGGACAGGCATCAAAATGCATTACTATTTATAAGCCAATCATCTGATCCTCCTAAGAGACACCCTATCCCTTTAGACTCTCCTGCAGAGGACTTGGGAGGGGAGGAAGGGGGATGTTTCTCTAGATACATGTTCTTTATTAACTCAGTAGAAGCCAAATCCAATCTTGCAAAAGATAATGTACTTCAGCCATCAATGGACAGCCATGATAGCTCTCCCGCATATGGGGGAAAACTGAGTATTAGTTTAGTTGCTGGGGCGTTAAGTTGGAAAGCATAGGAAATAGGAAAGTCTGTCAACACACCGAATGCTAGATTGTGCATTTGCTCCTAGCTCCTAATATGAAGCAGTGCATAGCAGTGCTGTTCCAAGAGCAGCCCTGAGAAAGAACTGCAAAGGAATAGGTGATATCAGAGGGGAACAAATGAAAAACTTACATAGATTTGTTTCTTGTTTGGTAATAGGGTGGACTTCTTTTTGAAGGGGTTATGGGCATCTTTATTTATTAGGTTCATGTATTAGTGGAAAAGTTGTAATACATAAAACAAGTATTAAGCACTACCTTTTGAGACTTCGATTCTTCTGTGGTTGTAGATGTCTCTAAACTTATTCTACAAAGGCTGACATTTTCCTGCAAACAGAAGTAAAAATTTCATAGTGAAAAACTATGCATTGAAATCCAGAGAAGCACTTTCAACAAAGGCAATACCCATCTCTTTGATTTAGTTTCTTCCCTCAATAACTACAAGCAAGGAAGGGAGAGATTTTTGTAGACTTTTTTGTAATTATTTGTTACCTTTTAATTATCTGAGAGGCACTCAGATACTACCAAGGTGAGCATCACATATGATTAGATGGAACAAAGATTTCATTTCCACTTGGTACTATAATTTTTTCTAGTTAAAAATAGTTGTGTGTTAACTTTCAATTCTTTATTTTCATGCAAGGAAATGTGCATGAATTTCTAATGAAGACAAACTGTACACTGCCCTGAGAAATGGTGCTCTGAGCTCTGGCATCTTTTTTCTGTATCTTCAGCCCAGTACTTGCAAGTGCTTTGGAGGATAGGATTAAAATTCAAAATGATCTGGACAAACTAGAGAAATGGTCTGAAGTAAATAGGATGAAATTCAATCAGGACAAATGCAAAGTACTCCACTTAGGAAGGAATAATCAGTTGCACACATACAAAATGGGAAATGACTGCCTAGGAAGGAGTACTGCGGAAAGGGATCTGGGGGTCATAGTGGATCACAAGCTAAATATGAGTCAACAGTGTAACGCTGTTGCAAAAAAAGCAAGCATCCTTCTGGAATATATCAGGAGTATTGTAAGAAAGGCACTAGAAGTAATTTTTCCGCTCTACTCCGCGCTGATTAGGCCTCAACTGGAGTATTGTGTCCAGTTCTGGGCACCACATTTCAGGAAAGATGTGGACAAATTGGAGAAAGTCCAGAGAAGAACAACAAAAATGATTAAAGGTCTAGAAAACATGACCTACGAGGGAAGATTGAAAAAATTGGGTTTGTTTGGTCTGAAGAAGAGAAGACAGAGAGGACATGATAACAGTTTTCAAGTATAAAAAAGGTTGTTAGAAGGAGGGGGGAGAAAAACTGTTCTTCTTAACCTCTGAGCAGGGGCTGGGGCACATGACTTACGAGGAGAGGCTGAGGGAACTGGGATTATTTAGTCTGCAGAAGAGAATAGTGAGGGAGGATTTGATAGCAGCGTTCAACTATTTGAAGGGGGGTTCCAAAGAGGATGGAGCTTGGCTGTTCTCAGCGGTGGCAGATGACAGAACAAGGAGCAATGGTCTCAAGTTGTAGTGGAGGTGGTCTAGATTGGATATTAGGAAACACTATTTCACTAGGAGGGTGGTGAAGCACTGGAATGTGTTACCTAGGGAGGTGGTGGAATGAATCTCTATCCTCAGAGGCTTAAGTTGAAGCAAGGGCGGTTTAGGTTGGACATTAGGAAAAACTTCCTAACTGTCAGAGTGGTTAAGCACTGGAACAAACTGTCTAGAGAGGTTGTGAAATCTCCATCATTGTCCAACCTGCTCTTAAAAATCCCCAATCACCTGTCAGGGATGGTCTAGATAATACTTAGTCCTGCCTTGAGTGCAGGGGACTGGACTAGATGACCTCTTGAGGTCTCTTCCAGTTCTATGATCCTACTCGGAGCAGGCCACTCCCCTGTAAGGCACTGGAATATAAAGTTGAGGTCAGGATGGTCTTGCTTTAAGGGGGAGAGACCAGAAGCACTCTCAGGAAGAAGATGTCCCAAGAGAACACTCATTGTGCTCATAATAATGGAGATAGAGTTATAACCTACATGATCACAAAAGTGCATGGGTTACCCATATAATGGTTCTGGATGCTAGCCCAGTGAATCACAAACCATTTTGTTGGGAGTCCCTGAACACAGCCATACCAATCCACCCTCCACAAAAGCCAGGGATAAGGAGCCATTCTCTGAAGAGCCCCACATGTAGTAACCTTCCCCCGGCACTACCACCTGCTGCCGCTGTGATGCAGCAGCACAGAATGCTGTCTTGGGGAGCAAGACAGCCAATGAGAGGGCAGCTTGAGCTGGGGCGGGGGCTCAGGATCCACCCAAAGGGGCAGTTGGGAAAAAAGCCTGTTAGAACAGGAGAAGAATCTCAATGCTGAGCTAGCGGATGAACGGGAGCCTGGGTAGGAGGTGAGGTGATAAGAGAAGAACAGGACAATAAAAGTAGGAGATTAGGAAGTGAGAAAGAGGAAAGAAACAAAATAGCAATGGTTTCAGGTCAGGAGAAACAGGTACTATTGGAGAAGGGAAGTAGAGGGAAATAAAATCTACAGCAGGAGTCGGCAACCTTTCCGAAGTGGTGTGCCGAGTCTTCATTTATTCACTCTAATTTAAGGTTTCGCGTGTCAGTAATACATTTTAACGTTTTTAGAAGGTCTCTTTCTATAAGTCTATAATATATAACTAAACTATTGTTGTATGTAAAGTAAATAAGGTTTTTTAAATGTTTAAGAAGCTTCATTTAAAATTAAATTAAAATGCAGAGCCCCCCGGACCGGTGGCCAGGACCCGGGCAGTGTGAGTGCCACTGAAAATCAGCTCGCATGCCGCCTTCGGCACGCGTGTCATAGGTTGCCTACCCGGATCTACAGACTTACCAGAGACAGAGCATCAGGGGGGAAAACGGAAAGAAAATCATTGGTGAAAAGGGGAATTGATCAAAAAGCTGTGTTAGATGAAAACAGATCCTGAAAACAGTAAATGAAAAGCCCACCCACAAAGGACCTAACGTGAGTGAGCAGAGAGAATGACAGTCTGAACATCTGTTGAAGGACTACAGTTCAAAGGTGCCTAATGGACAAGTGAGGGCCCACAAAGCAAAGAAACCCCACTTGTGGATAAACTCGGTAGAAAGAGGTACAGCCCCAGGAACATCGAATCCAAGGAGCACTTCAAGCCAAAGAGAGGCAAAGAACAGGACAGCAAGAGCGGAGCTGGACTTAGAGTGAAGGAGAGGAAGAGTTTCTTCTCGGAAGTGACAGTCTATGGTAATCTCTTTTGTTCTTGGTAACAACAACGCATTTGGTACTAACTGCACAGCATGTCCAAGCACACAAAAGGTTAACGAGTTGGTAACCTATAGTTTATTATCGTAAGTAGTAAGTCTTTGGTAATGTTCTATATTATCTATGCTCCTGGTACAAGTTTGGGGTTTTCCCTTAGAAAGTTATAAAAATTTCAAATTATCCCTTTTGTTGTGGTTTGCCTCTCCTCACAGTTAACATAGCCAAGCCGGGTCACCACACAACCACTTATCAGTTCTATAAAATGCACCTGGGGGGGAAACAAAACCGGTGGAGTGTTTTGTGGGACAGAGGCAAAGATGTAAGTTGGAGTCCCTTTGACCTCAGAAGCAACATTCCTGTAAGACTCCTGTAAGGTACTGGGTGGAGTTGCGGCTCCTAACATATTGCTCAAATTCCTCCCTCAGAGATGGGCCAGAGACTTCAGCTTGCTGGAGGGCTTCACTACACATGCTGACAAAAAGACCTCCTCCCAGCTAGGGTACAAAGCTGCAGCAAAACATGAGATTTGGAAGATGTGGCTAAATAACTCCAGCAGTGGGGTGACACAGCTCTGGAAACTTACTTACCCATCCTGCCCTCCTCAGAACATTACATACATTTTCACTTTTATCAGTGAAAGTTAGAGTGCTCATTGCTGCAAACAAACACTGATTTACAAACCCCTTTAATTAGATGTACCGGACTAGTGCCTGTACAAGTTAGTTTTCCGATAGCTCCTTATCTTTATACTAGCCTCCTTACTCTCTCCCGGGAATGCCCTGAAAGCTATCTCAACAATGAGAAGACTAGTAATTAAGCAGATTTCAAATCAGATTGACAAAAAAGCACCCTTACCACTTAGGACTTCACATGCCTCGATATAAACCAAGCAAATACATCATAAGGTAGTAAATCAGAAAGCCACAGCAACTCAAAACACCCAACAGCCATTCATAAACACCTGAAGTACATAACTCCTCGCTTAACGTTGTAGTTATGTTCCTGAAAAATGTGACTTTGAGTGAAACGATGTTAAGCAAATCCAATTTCCCCATAAGAATTAATGTAAATATGGGGGGTTAGGTTCCAGGGAAATTTTTTTGGCCAGACAAAAGGCATTATATACAATTTAAACAAGCAATTTAATACTACACTGGGGGGGGGGAGTCGTGTGCACGTGCTGTGTGTTTACACACGTATATACAGTGCTATAGTTGGGAGGTGCCCCTGCCTTACCCCACACAGGCACAGCCCACTGGCATGGAGATGAGGCAGGCAAGGAGGCTGAAGGTGCTGTAGGCTAGGAGAAGCGCATTGCGCAGCAGCGGCAGCTTCCCCTACTCGGCAAGCACCAGCGGCGGGGGGGGGGGGGGCTCAACCCACCGCCCGCCCACTTCCCTCCTTCTCCGAAGCCCCCATCCTTGACCTGCCTCTCCTCCCCCCACATCCTCCCCCTTTACTTCCCACGCTGCGTCCTTGCTCCTCTCCCCCCCCAAAGGCCGCAAGGCAGCTGATTGCCCCTGGCAGGAGACAGGGGAGGGAGGGAGAGCCTGCACTCCGAGTCCTCGCTCCTCCCCCCTTCCTCCTGCCTGGAGCAATCAGTTGGCTTGAGGTGTTTATGGGGGGAGGAGCGAGGACTCAGCGCGCAGGCTCCCCTTCCCTCCCCCCAGCCTCCTGCCCAGGGCAATCAGCTGGCTTGCAGCATTCGGGAGGGAGGGGGAACCTGCGCGCCGAGTCCTCCCTCCTCCCCCCTCCCTCCTGCCCCCGAAACGCCGCAAGACAGCTGATTGCTGTGGGCGGGGGGGGGGGGTAGGGCTGATCCACGGGGTCTGCCGGCGGGCGGGAGGCACTGTGGGGAGTGGGGCGCGAAGGGAGGCTGCCAGCTGTGGAGAAAGCAGGCAGCCAAACAACGTAAGAGTGGAGCAGTGCACAACTTTAAATGAGCATATTCCCTGATTTATCAGCAACGTAATAACGAAACAACGTTAACTAGAATGACTTAAAGTGCTGAGTTACTGTATCAGATAAACTGGCAAAAAAGTCGTCTCCAAACCAAATCCCCAGCCTCAGATGTTAGCCACAAGCTGCTCCAAACCATCCCTCCACATTGGGGAGTTCGTGGCCAGGCATCCGCAGCAGCCACATACTTCTAGTCAAGAGGGAGAATGACCTGTTGCCTCAGATACTTTGTCAATTAAACAGATGGACTCAGGCCAATGACAGCATAGGGAATCCACAAACACCTTGACAAACCTACGAGGTCAACGTATGTCATTGCCAGAATCATCTACTGAAGCAGATCGGTGCGGCCAGCGCACATCATGGACCTCCCCAGAGAGGCAGTAGCAAGTGGCTTCCAAGAGGGGGTTGCACACAAGAGACGGTAACCAGCCAGTCCACTTAAAGCAACTTCCCAATAGAGGTAGGAAGAGGAGGAATGTTTTAACCATTGTATTACTTTGGGAAGGAGGGGAGGTAAGGAAAGACAAATATGTCCCTACTATAAGATTCTTCAAACACCACAGGAGTATGTAAAGAGAGAGCAACAGTGCCAAAGTCAACCAGGCCTTTACAGCAACTGTACAATGGCCAACATGCTGCTTCCCTTAAACTGGGCTGACTACATGAGATTGATCAAACCTGTCAGTGTCAAAGTACAGCATCCCAAGGGGTCTGAAAGGCTGTCAATCAATATAAATGACAGTCAGGATTCAGGCCTTCATTTCAATTTAGAAATCCTACCCAACTGAAATGGAAGAGAAGTTACCTTATTACCATGACAAACTCTACAGATGGTGGTGCCCAGATACTACATATAACAGTGGCCAAAATTACTGCCCCTCCGAGCTACACACTATAATCTTTAGAAGTTCGAGAGCCGCAAGACACACACAACCTGCCCTGAGGAGCAGTACCTGCTGGGGTGAGGGGCTTCTGCTTTGATGTCCCCCTCCCCCTGGGCTAAAGGCCTTAACCCCCCCTCTGCAGGGCAGAAGCCCCGAGCTCCCCCTGCCCAGTCTTGTAGGCAGAGAATGGGTGGGGTGCTTTGGGAGCTCCAAGAGCTACACTTTTAACTGCTCACAAGCCACAGTTTAGCCACGCCTGACATAAGAATGACGCCCAGACTGGGTCAGATCAAAGGTCCATCTAGCCCAGTCTCCTGTCTTCTGATAGGGGCCAATGCCAGGTGCCCCAGAGGGAATGAACAGAACAGGGAAATCATCCAGTGATCCATCCCCTGTCGCCCATTCCCTGCTTCTGGCAAAGAGAGGCTGGAACACCACCACCCTTGCCCATTGTGGCGAATAGTCATTGATGGACCTATCCTCCGTGAACTTACCTAGTTCTTTTTTGAACCCCGATCTAGTCTTGGCCTTCACAACATCCTCTGGCAAAGAGTTCCACAGGTTGACTGTGCGTTGTGTGAAGAAATACTCCTTTTGTTTGTTTTAAACCTGCTGCCTATTAATTTCATTTCGTGACCCCTACTTCTTGTGTTATGAGTAAATAACACTTCCCTATTCACTTTCTCCACACCAGTCATGATTTTATAGACCTCTATCATAACCCCCTTAGTCATCTCTTTTCCAAGCTGAAAAGTCTCAGTCTTATTAATCTCTCCTCATATGGAAGCTGTTCCATACCCCCAACCATTTTTGTTGCCCTTTCATGTACCTTTTCCAATTCCAATATATCTTTTCTGAGCTGGGGCAACCAGATCTGCATGCAGTACTCAAGATGTGGGCGTACCATGGATTTATATAGAGGCAATATGATATTTTCTGCCTTCTTATCTATCCCTTTCATAACGATTTCCAACATTCTGTTAGCATTTTTAACTGCCGCGGCACATTGAGTGGATGTTTTTAGAGAACTATCCACAATGACTCCAAGATCTCTTTCTTGAGTGGTAACAGATAAATTAGACCCCATCATTTTATATGTATACTTGGGATGATGTTTTCCAATGTGCATTACTTTGCATTTATCAGCATTGAATGTCATCTGCCATTTTGTTGCCCAGTCACTCAGTTCTGTGGGATCCTTTTGTAGCTCTTCGCAGTCTGCTTTGGATTTAATTATCTTGAGTAGTTTTGTATCATCTGAAAATTTTGCCACCTCACTGTTTACCCCTTTTTCCAGATCATTTATGAACATGTTGAACAGTACTGGTCCCACTACAGACCGCTGGGGGACACCACTATTTCCCTCTCTCTGTTCTGAAAACTGACCATTTATTCCTACCCTTTGTTTCCTATAATTTTACCAGTTATTGATCCATGAGAGGACCTTCCCTCTTATCCCACAGTATTCTTGCCAGCAAGTTAAAGAAGTATGGTCTGGACGAATGGACTATAAGGTGGATAGAAAGCTGGCTAGATCGTCAGGCTCAACGGGTAGTGATCAATGGCTCCATGCCTAGTTGGCAGTCGGTTTCAAGCAGACTGCACCAAGGGTCGGTCCTGGGGCCAGTTTTGTTCAATATCTTCATTAATGATCTGGAGGATGGCGTGGACTGCACTCTCAGCAAGTTTGCAGATGACACTAAACTGGGAGGAGTGGTACATAGGCTGGAGGGTAGGGATAGGATACACAGGGACCTAGACAAATTAGAGGATTGGGCCAAAAGAAACCTGATAAGGTTCAACAAGGTCAAGTGCAGAGTCCTGCACTTAGGACGGAAGAATCCCATGCACTGTTACAGACTAGTAAGCAGTTCTGCAGAAAAGGACCTAGGTGTTACAGTGGATGAGAAGCTGGATATGAGTCAACAGTGTGCCCTTGTTGCCAAGAAGGCTAATGGCATTTTGGGCTGTATAAGTAGGGGCACTGCTAGCAGATCGAGGATGTGATCATTCCCCTCTATTCGGCATTGGTGCGGCCTCATTTGGAGTAATGTGTCCAGTTTTGGGCCCCACACTACAAGAAGGATGTGGACAAATTGGAGAGAGTCCAGCGGAGGGCAACAAAAATGATTAGGGGGCTGGAGCACATGACGTATGAGGAGAGGCTGAGGGAACTGGGATTGTTTAGTCTGCAGAAGAGAAGAATGAGGGGATTTGATAGCTGCTTTCAACTATCTGAAAGGGGGTTGCAAAGAGGATGGATCTAGACTGTTCTCAGTGGTAGCAGATGACAGAACAAGGAGCAATGGTCTCAAGTTGCAGTGGGGGAGGTCTAGGTTGGCTATTAGGAAAAACTTTTTCACTAGGAGGGTGGTGAAGCACTGGAATGGGTTACCTAGGGAGGTGGTGGAATCTCCTTCCTTAGAGGTTTATAAGGTCAGGCAACTCACTGCGATTTCCTAGCAGGTCTGACCTGGGTAAAGCATCTGTGGTTAACTCTTTCTCCAGGGGCTACAGCAGTGTACGCTAATTACCAACCAGCCTTCACAAAGCAAATTGGATTTATTCTTAGGAGAAAAGCATTACAGACCAAAAAAGCCATAAAACACAATAAAAGTTCCTACATACATGGTAACAGCTTACCAGAGTCACCCATCAGTCTTACTGGGCCCGAGCAGGCCAAAGACTTTCCAGCCCTTCCACCGGGGTTGGGGCCCCCCTTAGACAGAGGGTCTGTCTGTTTGCTGGATCAGAAAGAAGCCTATGAATCAGTTTAAAAGCAGCCTTTTTAATTCAAAAGCCCTTTCTTTGGCGGTTAGTCTTTGGCAAACCCAGTTTGAAACAGTGTATGCAACTGTCCCCAGGTGAGGCAAGGGGATAACAACCTGAGTAATTCTTCTTAATCACCCCCCACTGTTCTCAGATCCTGGCAGAGTGGTCACAACTCTCCACCACTACAGTTCCATATAAGCCCTGGGCCACAGTGCTACATAAACCATTCATATAATATGGACCCCAGAGATACTGCATGTGGTTGCAGTATCCATCACAAATAATGCTACTGAAATTGATAGCATTATTCAACCAATGTCACTGTGTGGGTTGGAAGTGCATGACTTTAACTGTTGTGACAACTCAGCCTACAAATTAACCCTGATTGTGAGCTCAACTGTAAAAAGGAGTGAAAGTCATAAAGTGTCACTATAACTTACACCGGGGTAGGCAACCTGCGTCACGCGAGCTGATTTTCAGTGGCACTCACACACCCCAGTCTGGGGGGGCTCTGCATTTTAATTTAATTTTAAATGAAGCTTCTTAAACATTTTAAAAACCTTATTTACTTTACATACAACAATAGTTTAGTTATATATTATAGACTTATAGAAAGAATCCTTCTAAAAACGTTAAAATGTATTATTGGCACGCGAAACCTTAAATTAGAGTGAATAAATGAAGACTCGGCACACCGCTTCTGAAAGGTTGCCGACCCCTGACTTACAATAACAAATGTTGATGGGAAAAGTTGCAAAAGGAAGACACATTGAACTGGTCCAAACAAAAAGACCGTCTGATATAATTCAAGGACTGTGTTAAGCTCATGCTGGGTAAACAACAGAAGCTTTTCCACCCATTGTTCCCTTTTGGGGTACTTAAAGAAGGAAACTTTGGGAGAAAAACTGGTTATTGTAGCAAGCTTTACCATTATGGCTGCCACCCTCAGAATCTCCTGAGACCCCAGGCCTTTGTCATCCTGATCCTGAGAGATGTCCTGACCAAACTCGGCCAGAGAGAAGGATCCAGATGATATTGTCACTTCTACCAACTCCAGCTGAATCCCAACCACCTGGAATGTGCAACTTTGTCACAAAACCCCCCCTTGCCCTGGTGTCTTCTTTACCTTCCCCACCTGATTTCTTCTCTTTCCTACGCTCTCCTTTTTCCTTCTGTCTAATAAGAGTCTGGCTTAGCCGGCCAAGCCTGCTGTAAACCGGTGACCAGAAAGAGGCAGCTAAAAGCAATGCCCCAAAAAGCCCAATGCTGGTATGAGTCTGTCAGGTCTTGGGCTGGCTGATAAGACTGTGCGCTGTGCCTATGTTTTTCCAGCAGTGAGGGTACAAGTGAAAGTCAGAGACAGAAGCTGCATTTGTTGTCTGCGCTGTTCATTTCTCTCCCCGTTTTATGTCTTTTTGTCCTGTTCTTTCTTCTTAGGAAATGAGATTGAACAATAACAGCAACGACAACTGCTCCAGCCATCTTTGAAGCCATCTAAGGGTACATCTACACAGCAATGTAAGCCTAGGGATAGTGGGACTCGAGTCAGCTGACCTGTGTCAGGGAACTCTGGGTTTGAGCGTCTACACTGTATTTTGACCCCAGGTTAAGGATTTTCTGACCCATGCTCAAAGCTAGGGATCTGGCATCCACACTGCAGTGCACAGACGTGAGTGAAAGTAACCCTATCCCATAGTGGCTAGCACCCCCCCCCCCCACACACACACACACTACATGTTGAAACTCTAACCCTATGAATATGTTACACTGTCGGAAAACTCTGCTGCGCACCCTGCTTCCTAACTCTGAGGGTGCTATTGATAGGACTCAGGATCACAGGAGTAGATAATTGCATAATTAGCTCCTTTGGTGGCTGTCTCAGTAGAATGACTGCAGTTTTGGAAGGCTTTATGCTGAACTATCATCTAACCTGAGAACAGGACACTCCACCTTTAGGCTGAGTCAGATTGGCAGGAAAATGCCTATGTACGCGTGTCTGAGGATAATTAGGACATCAAAGGGCTGTCAAACTATAAGAATTGCAAAGTTTCATTTTAAGTTTTTAAAATGGGACATTCAGTGATGGTGTTGTTCTTTGGCTGTTTTTTATTTATTGTTTTCTGTTTGTTTTGAAGTTTGACATAAAATATAGGTTTCAGAGGAAAAACACACACACCCACACACACAGAGCCTGCGGAGAGGTGAAGGGCATCCCCAGGACTTGGATCCCTGGGAGGCTGTGGGTAAGTTTTGGGGCTGGCTCCCACTCACCACCCTCACACTGCCTGGGCACTCCTACACATGTAGCCAGAGGGGGCTGGGGGAAAGCACCTGGTTGCAAGACACAGAGAACAGAGCAGGGACCAAGCAGCTGACTTCCACCAAAATCTGGCTGTGCTCTTGTGACCAAGAAGTAGCTCCTTTTGCAAAAAGCATCTTCTGATTGGTCTCCATTGAAAACCCTGCAGGCTCTCTGACTGGTGTCCAACAGACAAGGGACTAATGCTGATCATCTGAGCTGCTACGGTTTGCAAAGGGAGGCGTGGCTTCCGTTTGCAAGAGCGTAATAGACTGCACCACAGATTTTTGGCAGAGAGAGAACTAAGGAAGTTGCCCCAAGGAACAATGGGATACATTCCCAGAGGACTTCTGGGATCGAGACAAGAGGGGGCCAAGACTTGGATTCTAGGTCCCAGCTTAACATGGGCTCGTACCCTTCAGGGTCCTGGGACCTTAAGGTCAAGCCCTAGATTAACACAAGTGGTATGTGGACGCAAGGGCGGTTAGGCTTGTCACCTAGGCCACGCTTACATTGCTGTGTAGACATACCCGAAGCGATTAAAAGAGCTAGGTTACAAAAACTGGGGGAAACACAGACACTCTAATTCCTACTGGCTGAGCCTGGGGACAGGAAGGCAGGACATGGGCCCCAGGGAATGGATGACTACATTGAAATCTCTTTCTGAAAGCTAGAGCTATACAGACATTCTTTGTCACCTTCTGGCTGAGGTAATTTCCTATCATTTTTTAATACATCGACCACTCTTATTTCAAGTGGCCCAAGTGATGGAGTTGTAACCCACACACCTCCTACGTGTGGTGTTCTGTCCCAATCTAGTGGCACCAAGACCACTTAGAGAGAGATTAATGAGTCTGCTATACAACTTTTGCTAAGAGCTATATGGCTTTTAGCTCATGCATTTAGCTCCAGAGGTCCCAGGTTCAATCCCACCCGCCAACCACCGGGATCTGTCGGTGTTACAGAGTTACCACCATTTTCTGAGGGAGACTAATACCACACAGTGGCAGATTTTCCCTGGCGTAGTTTTGTCCTGCTGCTCTTAGTTATAAAGCCATCTATCATCCTAAATTCCTCTCCAGCCTTGCTTGTCACCCACTTGAAACAGTTGTAGGTTTATGGCCCCTCTGCTCAAGCTATATATAAAAAGCAGGTTGCATCAATGACTGTTCCTCTACTTTTTCCACCCATTGCAAGCTTAAATGAAGTGAAAGTTACCATAGCTGCTCATGCATATACGTTCCATCTAAATAAATCTCACACCTGCAGTTCTGCAAATAAGTGCAACATGATCAGAGAAACTCCAGCAATATGGCTGCTCAGCAATTAACATATAGAAAAGGGTACTCAGCTTTTGATGACTCTTCAACCAAAGCAGGAAACTCTCCCTTTCCCAGAAAGTCTGAGAGGAACAGAAACTAAAACCAAATAAAATCATCATCCACTGCTATGTGAGATCGTTCCCAAGTCTCAGCCACATAAACCTCTTAGCCAACAGAGCAAACAATCTCACCTAGAAACAGTGCTGGAAGCACTAGACAGAAGTCTAGAAGAAGAGATCCAAACCAGGTTAGACTTGCCAGATCTACACAGAATGGCAGATCTTTTCTCACAGTGATATGTGGACAGACTCTTTGCAGAGACAGAAGTAGCAAGTATATTCAACTGGAATTGGAAACCGGGAGATAAATTGCACAATGCAATCCTAGACAGATCAAGCATACAGCCAACACGGCTGAGAAGAAGTTGAACCTGGGGGAGGGGAGCACTTTTCACTTCAATGTCTAAAATATGAGAAACAGCAAGACAGACGGAACCTCAAATGATGAGACGTGACCGATGACTTCACTTCCCAAGTGAATTCAAACCCCAGCTGTGCGTGCCCCTTGGGAAAGCAAAGAGAAAGCCCCGGCCCTCGGCCACAGAGCCAGAGCCAAGGCCAGGGGGCCACTGACCGCCGGGGCAACAGGCCAGAGTCCGACCCAAGTCCTTTCAAAGGAACAAGCCAGCCAACCTCAGGGGAAGCCGGCCGGTGACGCCGCCGGGAGCGGGCCCAGCGGGGACAGGGGCCGCCCAGCAGACCCCTTGGGGCGGCGAGGGGACCCGGGGCTGCGGGGCAGGTCCGGGGGCGGCCGGGCGGGCTCGCTTCAAGCACGGGGCGGAGGGGAAGGGGCGGGCTGGGGGCCGCCAGGGACCCGCGGGCTGGGCTCGGCGGGCGGCCCGTGGGGAGAAGGGTGAAGCCCGGGGACGGGCACAAAGGCTGTAGGGGGGCGTATCGGGGACGCGCACAGGGGCACGCGCACGGCTCCGTCCAACGGGCCTGCACGCGCAGCGCGCCCCGGGGCACGTGCCCAGCCTCGCCCCCGGAGAGGCTGTGGGCGGAAGCCCCCGCGCGCAAGGGGCGGAGACGCGCTAGGCTCCGGGCTGCGGGACCTGGCCGGGGCGGCCTGTACCCAACACGGGGGTCTCACCTCGGTCCGTCTCCGTCACTCCGCCCTGCCGCGTACACCTCTACGCACAGGCCCTGCCACTGCAACCAATCAGCGCCCGCCCCGCCGCGGGCCAATCAGCGACCGGAATCTCCTCCCGCCCCTCGGCACCGCCCAGCCTGGCCCGCGGAGCTCGAACACACCCCCGCACTGCCAGCCTATCGGGGGCGGGCGAGGGGCGGGACCACACAGCGAAACGTCCAGTGACAAATCACAGCGCGTCCCCGGCGAGCCAATGGGCACAGCGGGTAGGAACATCGGCTCCGCCCCGGCACCCAAGGGGGGCGAACCCGCGACTATTGGTGGCTCAGAAAGGTGGGTTCCTACGTCACAGGAATTGGAAAGGGCACTTCCGGGTTCCGGGGCCTGGCGAGTGGAGATCTCGGGGAGGGTCCCCATGTCACTCAGAGCCCTGGCCCCGCCCCGTAGCTCTCCCGATTGAGGGAGGGGCTGAGCCGGCTGGCGCGGTGGGGGCGGGGATTGGCCAATGGCAGACGGGGAGCAGAGTGCGGGAGCCAATGACTAGCCCCGGTCTCCGCCGGCAGGGGGCGCTGTGGGGAGTGGGGCAAGGGGGTTGGCTGTAGATGGCAGGCGGGGGTGGTGCAGACAGGAGCGCCGGCCGGGGGCGGGGAGCGGGCGGGAGCGCTGGTGGGGGTGAAGGAGCAGGCGGGAGCGCTGGCCGGGGGTG
>NC_048315.1:23260422-23292555 GCF_013100865.1 Trachemys scripta elegans | reverse complement strand
CGGGGGTGAAGGAGCAGGCGGGAGCGCTGGCCGGTGGTGAAGGAGCAGGGGGGAGCGCTGGTGGGGGTGAAGGAGCAGGCGGGAGCGTTGGCCGGGAGTGGGGAAGAGGTGGGAGCGGTGGCCGGGGGCGGGTAGCAGGAGGGAGCGCTGGCTGGGGATGGGGAGGAGGTGGGAGTGCTAGTGGAGGTGAAGGAGCAGGCAGGGTGGAGGTGGGAGCGCTGGCGGGGGGCGGGGAGGAGGCGGGAGCGCTGGCCAGAAGTGGGGTGCGGCTGGGAGTAGTGCTCAAGGAAATGCCAGCAGGGTTACTATCAGGAAAGCTTTGCTCCAGTTTTGGGGGAGGTGGAGGGTGGAGCACAGGGTCCCTGCCCTTATCACAGCTGTTGCAAGCAGGCCGTGAAGGGTGCCTGCTGAGGAGGCCATTAGGGCCCAAAGGACGTGAAGAGAGAAGCGTACAGGCTGACCTGGTGCTGCATCATTTGTTTGCAGTTTGGGCGAGATGAGGCTAAAAGGACTTGCCCGGAAGGAGACAAGCTGAGTTGTATCCCGCAGAAAGCGACCCTCTGCCCTCTGCGTATGTGCAGAAGACAGGATGTATAGGACGAGTAGCCCTTTCCCATGGTATGGGGTAGTGCATGCCCCCATTTTAGCAGTGTTGCTGAGGAAAAAAGCTTGAGTAACGGGTTCCCAGAGTGAACAGAGCAGGACAGCTTCCCCAATGATGTGATCTGACCCATGGGACGTGGCCTCAGCAAGTCTAATTCAGCTGGCAGTGGACCCCGTATGGCAAGTTCAGAGGAACAAGCTGAGTGAGGTCATATCTGTTATTGGACTAACTTCTGTTTGCGAGAGAGACAAGCTATTGAGCTCTTCCTCAGGTCTGGGAAAGGTCCTCCAGCATCACAGCTCAATGCAAGGTGAAATAGAGTTTAGCCTAAGTAGTTAGCACGTATTGTAAGGGACCATTCAAGGTGAAGTGGCCCGTTCACATCCCTCTCTCCAGTCATAGGACAAAAAGAGGGAGTTAGTGGTTTACAGATTATTGTAATAAACCATAAATCCAGTGTCTCTGTTCTGTCCATGATTTTAAACATCTAGCAGAGTGAGGAATTTAAGCTCCCGGACTCATCTTTGAAAAGTGTTGTGCAGGTTTCCTTTGAGGATGAGGACTGATGGGTCAGACGTAGAGTGATCGCTTTGTGAATAGTGCTCACCCGCAGGTGACAGGGTGTTTTTGTCCTTTTATCATTTTCCTGTGAGAGTTCATCCGAGGGTGTAGTGATTGTCTGGTTTCACTCACAAAGCTGTTATTGGGGCATTCAGTGCACTGGAGGAAGTACACCACATGTTGTGATAGATTTGTGTAGGACAGTGGTTCCCAAACTTTAACAACCCACAAACCCCTTTCGCTAAAATGTCAAGTCTCGCGAACCCCCTCCTAGAAATGAATATTTCCAGGGGATTTTCTCCTTTACCGGAGTATAAATGATAAAAAGCAGTGATCTTGGAAATATAAAATTTGTTTTTATGACATGCTTATTACACACTATTTATTATTATTATTTATCATTACCGTATTTTTATTATATTATGAGAATTCTTCCAAGATCTCATTTTCGTAGCTTGTATCACTTTGAATAAGACTGTTATAAGACAAGGCTCCTACGTTTCATCAAGGAGTAGCAGATGTGAAACAGCATAAAGGTATTTAAGAAGGCAACTCAAAGCGTTCCTCCTACACAAGCATTCAGGTCCTGAGCAGTCCAGGCAAACAACGCACGTTACAACAAAGCTTAAACTTGTTCTTCATAATAATTTTAAAAACAATACTAGCTGCCTATTTCATTTTAAAAACAGCAATAAATATCCACCTCCCTTTCCATTTCTTATAAGGAGTTTTGAAGTTTAAATCTCCTCAGTGTAATAGATATGCTTGCTTTGATCTGCTTAGCTCTTGGAAGTCCAGGGGCTCCGGGCTGCCCGGGGTCCCTAGGGACAGCTCTGTCCGCCATTATGGAATTTTTTCCTGAGAACCCCCTGTAACATTTCGTGAACCCCCAGGGAACCATGGTGTAGGAACATGGATCGTGAAAGGTGCGGTGTGAGGGGTATTGATCATTGTGGAAGTGGAGCTATGTCTGCAGTTTTCACATCTGTTGTTCTGGCAAGGTCTGGGGCAGCTTTGAGTTGGAGTGTCCTGGTCTGTAGGGAACTTGCTTCTGATGATGAGGTTGAGGGATTGTGGAAGGCCAGAAGTGGGGGTTCAGGAAAGATTTCTTTCAAGATGGGGTCCTCATTGAGTATGGGTTGTAGTTGTTTGATGATACCACCCCATACTGGATCCCATGCAGGGTAAGTGACAACTAGGGTTGTGCGGTCAGAAGTTGGGTCCCCCCCTCCCTCTCACTCCCCCAGTATTGAAGCCGGTTCTCTCAGGGTATTTGGGTGGCCTGTTCCATGATGTGGCCCTACTTCTCTGGTGGAACGTCCTTGTTTGGTGAAAGCACTTTTAAGTGTGTTAAGGTGTATATCCTAGACTTTATTCTCAGAGCATAATCTGTGGTATCGGGGTGCCTGGCTGTAGATAACAGATTTCTCGGTGAGTTTGGGATGGTTACTGGAACTGTGAAGGCAGGTGTGGCAATGTCTGGTTTCTTGTGTATGGTCTAGCAAGCTGCCAGCAGGCTAATTCACTCACACGATAGAAATCAAAGGAGTGTCAAAAGGCCAATTCACTTCGTTGTGGGCATAATTCAAAGGAAATGTGATGGTAAATTGTCTTCACTTATCTCTAAGTTTATTCACTATTATTAAGGCTACGATCCTGTCACAGAGATCACAGATTCCTTGACTTTCTGGGGCCTCTGTGACCTCTTCCGGGGCAGGGCTGAAACTGCTGTCAGCCCCGGGGCCACCGGAACAGTTGACCGACGCCAGCCCCGGGGTTGCCGAAACAGCTGACCAGCAACCAGGCCCAAGGCCTGCTGGAACAGCAGCTGGGGTTGGGTCAGCCCCCGTGAGGCTGGAGCAGCAGCGGTCAGCCCCTCCCGCAGGAGCAATGGTGCGGCGGGAGCAGGGACGGTGAGTTGTATGGGCCCATGGTGCTCATGCTACAGGAATACTCAGAACCTGGGGGCCCGGCTCCACCAATGTTCAGGGCTGGGTCTCTCCCCCGGCCCTGCCTGCCGCCCCCGCGCACCTCCCGAGAGCATCTCCCAGCCCTACCTGCCACCCCTGGGTGATTTAAAAGGGCCCGGGAGCCCCCACTGCCACCGCCGGCAGCGCAGTGGGCTAGAGTGCCTTCTTGCCCACCCTCATTCTGCATGGAGCACCACTGCCAGAAGCAGCAGTCCCTGTGGCCCCGTGGGGGGGGGTCCGCGTGCGCTGCTCCCACCCCAAGCGCTGACTCTGGCATTGGAACTGCGGCCAACGGGAGCTGCACGGGCAGTGCCTGCAGGCAGCAACACGCGGAGACCCCCCGGGCTCCTGCCTAAGAGCCGCTGCCAGAGGGGTGTGTGGATCACTTTCAGGAGGTGCCCAAGGAAAGCATCGCACCCTTCATCCTCTCCCAGCATCCCAGCCCAGAGTCTGCACCCAAACTCCCTCGCAGAGCCTGCACCCCTCACCCCTCCCGCACCCAAACTCCCTCCCAGAGCCTGCACCCCTCCCGCACCCAAACTCCCTCCCAGAGCCAGACCCCTCACCCCCTCCTGCTCCCAAACTCCCTCACAGAGCCTGCATCCCTCCTATACCCAAACTCCCTCCCAGAGCCGGACCCCTCACCCCCTCCTGCTCCCAAACTCCCTCACAGAGCCTGCCAGAGCCTGCACCCATTCTGCACCCAAACTCCTGCCCAGAGCAGGAGCACCCATGGAGTTGGCGCCTATGAAAAGAGATATAAAAGTGGGCCCTAGGAGCGATCCTTCATCTCTGGACTGATGAATTCTGACAGGGGGATTCTGAGCAATTGGACAGAGATCCCTAGGGCCATTCTAGGTAACCCTGAGAGACTTGCTAGCAAATTACAACACTTCTGCTATCATATTGGACTTAAAAGCTTTGCAAGTAAATCAATGTATTTTATCTGCTTTAACCTCTTAATAACTCATTTCTTTTTCTTCATTAATAAATCTTCAGTTAGTTTACTAGAGCAATTGGGTTCAGCGTTGTCTTTGGTGAGATCTGGAGTATACCTTGACCTGGGGTAAGCGACTGGCCCTTTGGGACTAGAAGAACCTAATACAGCATGATTTTTGGTTAATGTGACCAATATCAGTAAGTCCAGTTTGTCCAGGTGGTAAGTTTGGCTGGACACCTAAGGGGACTGCCTGTGGCTCCATGGTGAGACTAATACAGTAATCCAGGAGCACACATTTGTTACTGGCTTGGTGAAATCTAATTATAGAACATACCAGCAGTTTGTCAGAAAGCAGGGCAGACACCCCAGTCTGACCAGAGACTGGCACACTCAAACATATGGTTGTCTGTACAGTTTTAAATATTTTAAATTTAAATTATTTTTTTTTAAATTAATGGAGATATCCCATCTCCTAGAACTGGAAGGGACCTTGAAAGGTCATCGAGTCCAGCCCCCTGCCTTCACTAGCAGGACCAAGTACTGATTTTGCTCTAGATCCCTAAGTGGCCCCCTCAAGGATTGAACTCACAACCCTGGGTTTAGCAGGCCAATGCTCAAACCACTGAGCTATCCCTCCCCCCTAATTTTCTATTAACAGTTCCATTGTTGAAGCTGATTGTGGTGTCGAGGAAGTTGATGCTAGTGTGGAAGTATTCCAGGGACAGTTTAATGAACAGGTGGTGGTTGCTGAAGTTGTGGTGGAAATCTACAACTACACTGCAAATTCAGAGCAATCACCCCTGGAGCACACTGATCCTCTGCCTTTTTGCAAACAACAGATACACACACTGGATTTCAGAGGAGGGCAACAACAATGAGAAAAAGGGCTAGAAGGTAAGGCCTATGGAGAACTGTAAAGAAAACTGGGCATTTGGGATCTTGAGCATTGGTTTCTCCTGGGGGAATTCTGTGCCACTGCACAAGTGCAGAATATATGTCCCCCACAGTTTGCTTTGCTTTCCCAAAGAAAAATGACTTTCTCACGGGGAAGCAAAGGGGAGCCACAAGAGTGGTCATGCAACTCTCCCCAGCAGTATGTTTCGGGGACTCAGGGTAGCCAGCAGAGCGGTAAATCACTGTGGGGCAGGGGCGGGACTGGGGAAGACCCGGCAGGTGGCTCCTACCCTGTGCCGGGCTCACCTGCTAGTCCTGGCTGGACTGGGGAGGACGGGACTTCCTCTTCCCCTGCACGGCATCCAGGGTGGGTCAGACCCACCCCCAGATTTCTCCCCCAGCTGCAGGAAGCTCTGCAAACCCCCCCACCCTCACCCCCCGCTTCCTGCACCTATAGTTCCTTAGCTGCAGGGGGAGGGATCCTGTACAGGGAGCTGCTCCCCCATCCAGACCCGCTCATACCCAGACCCTCCCGCCAAGCCTCACCCGCGCACTCAGAACCCCACCAATGAGCCCCACTCCCCCTGCACCTGGACCAACCCAACAAGGCACCCGCACCTGGATCCCACCCCTGAGCCCCAGCCAGCTGCACCTGGATCCCCACCTCACTGAGCCCCACTCCCCCAGCATCTGGACCCCCATTGAGCCCCCCCACACCCCCTGCTGAGCCCCAACTACCTTCACCTGGAGCCCGCTGCAAAGTCCCATTACCATTGCACCCAGAGCCCCCCAACAAGCCCCCGTGCATGCAGATTTCCCCTCCCCGCACCCAGATCCCCCATTGAGCCGCCTGCACCAAAATTGCCCCACACAGAACCCTCTCAACCCACACATGGATCCCCCCACACTTGGATCCTGCCTTGCTGAGCCTGCCTGCCCACACCTGGTGCACCTGGCACAGAGAGGCAGGGCCCTGAGGTGTTTCTGGGGCAGATCCGGTCCTTGCGCAGTGTCAGGGTTGGGTGCAGCCTCACCACTGAGTCCATGTCGGGGAGCGGGGGGGCAGCACAGTGATCTCCCTCCCACCTCTGTGCAGCCAGTGGTCTGTGGTCCTCAGTGCCATGGTGGAGCCTCCACATTTATTTGACAAATAAAATGTGCACAATTTTGCAGCATTTTTATATTTTTTGAGCAGACTTTTTAATTTTTTGGTGCAAAATGCCCTCAGGAATAATCGGTGTCTGTCCTTTGCAGCTCTAGTGCCAAACGTTGTGTCAGAAAGATCAGGCGGCCACAATCAATACTTTAGGGCAGATTCTCTGCTCCGTTCCCCTCCTTTCCCACTTCTGATGTGGAGCAAAGGAAACCACCCCCGACCCCTGCTGGGAATGCCACTGGTGTGGGAGAAGCCCCCAGCACTGGGGCATAGCTTTATAGCCAGCTCTTACACCGCTGGTGGAGAGGGGTGCCCTCGGGTGGCTGGAGTGTGCTGCACTCTGGCTGTCCCCAGTTGGTGTATGGTCCCTTGGAGACTGTTGCCAGCTGGCATAAGTTAGAACAGCATATCCCGGACTGTTCTGTGCCAGGGCTGGGGCAGAGACTGCGAGAGCTGGAACTGGTTCTTGGTTCCTGGCTTCCCCGGCACTTTCCCTCACCGGGGCTGTCCCTGTAGGAGAGCAGAGCCATCGTTCGCCAGGCACTGCTCTAGCCTCAGGCAGAGTCAGCCGAGTTCCTCCCCTACTGCTAGCACTGGGTCATTGTTAGATATCACAATGTCACTCCCACCACTGCTTATTTATTACAGCCGGTGATGGAGCACCCAGCGCTCCCTTCTCCCCTTCCCGTGATGCAGCTGGTGATGATGCCAGCTCACACCAGAACTGCACTGGGGGCTGCAGTGGAAGTGATGGGAGGCTGCTGGGGAGGACATAGCCATGCAGTTGATTCAGGCTATGTCTACACTACTGCCTATGTTGGCAAAACTTATGTCGCTCGGGTGTGAATATTCCACCCCCGTGAGTGACGTAAGCGCTAGTGTGCACAGCGCTAGGTCGGTGGGAGAGCTTCTGCTGCTCAGGGAGGTGGTGTTTTACGCCGATGGGAGAGCTTTCTCCCGTCGGCACAGAGCGTCTTCACCAGACGTGCTGCATGTGTAGACATGCACTTAGACGCTTCCATTTAAAAATGAAGGGTGTGGCTCAGCTCGTAATCAAATACATATTATCTCCTTTGCACCCTCTGGGGCCTCAGGTTGGATGTTCCTGGCCTACAGCAAAGATGACAGTGGAGAGATGTAATGGACCAAGTGTTTTCTTCTTGTAACTCCTTTGACACCAGCCACCATTGGCTTAGTGGCCTGACCGTGGTCTGGAAATCCCCAGGCTCCCTGGAACTGTAGGTTCGATCTGTGCAGGATCACCTCACGTCTTCACCCTTCTGCAGTAGTGATTCAGTCCGAGCAGTTTACTGTGTATTGGCCAGTCAGCTGCCCCCAAAGTCCCTACACCTGGATCCCTTAGCGCTTTCCATATGGGTTTGTCTCGTGAGCTTAGCCAGCGTTTGCCCTTCTGCAGTGTTGTATGATGGTGGCTGCCTTTCGCTCCAGAGGGAGCTGCCTTTCAGTGATGTGTGTAGACGGATGTCCAGCACTTTGGGATGGAGACTCTCGAGAACTGTAGGATTTCTGAAGATCAGGTAGGTTAGGGATGGACAAAGCCTATGGGTCGTGATGTGTCTCAGCTCTAGGTCTTGTAGCGTATTCTCCAGCACCTTAAATCACTCAGCCAGCAGGGATTCTCCCATTGATTTAGCAGCGTCATTCCACAGCTAATGCAGCTCGCTATGAGGAGGGACTTTCTCCCTCATGTTCGGTGTCAATCACCTTTTGTTTAATTTTTCTAATTTGAAACGCAAAGTGTCATAATAAGAAACAAATCACGTTATTGGGGAAATCATTTATCATAATGGTGTCCAGGTTTTGCCAGAATGGTGAAATGTCTTGGAAGGAAAGAAGGATGAAAATGAGAAAACAGTTGGTCACCTTAAGTAAATACAGGCATAGCATAAAAGTATTGATTTCATGGCTTTAGAAACAATGATAAACAGGTTAATTGCTGCTGTGAGCGCACTTTTAAAAAATTGGTACTAGGAAAACAGGACCCTATTTCAGAACCATCCTCTTTTTCTCTAGCCAGGGAAGATGAGAATGCTTTCCCAGTGTTTAACAGCAGAATATTTAGTGACTGTCAGCAACAGTGCTCAGGGAGGAAGGGCAAACTGAGGCAGAGAATCCTATAGTAATAAAATCAGCCGAGCACTAATAGCTTTTTCATCCTGTCTATGTGACTTTTGGAATGTCTGGAAAAATATGAACTTCAGCATGATTAAAGAACGCATGTCCCTTTTCCTTGGAGACAAGTTGCAAGGAAATGCAAATAGAGCCAAGGTGACAAGCACCCAGCGGAGGGATGCAACCAGCCTGCTTGGTGGCTTTAAAGCAGGTGAGGAGGCGTTCACCTTCTGCAGCATTGACTGCCATTGAAACACAAAAGTGAGTCTCTAGCCTTCCTGTGCCTGCTAAAATCTTCCAAATGTGAACCGAGTGTAAGTGAAGCAGCAGGAGCTTCTCAAGTCTGGGATCCTGGTTCTGAGAGATGTGACCTTTCCTGCCCCCATTCCCTGCCAACTGCATGGACATGCTTTAAAAGCACCATAATAGAGGCTCAAACTAAACATACCCCCACCCTCCAAAAATGCCACCATGGCTTAACAGCAGAGTAAAAGAAGTGGTTAGAGGCGAAAAGGCATCCTTCAAAAACTGGGAGTCAAATCCTACTGAAAAACAAATAGAAAGGGAGCATAAGTTCTGGCAAGTCAGTGGAAAAGTATGCTAAGGCAGGCCAAGAAAGAATTCAAAGAGCAACTAGCTAAGGACACAAACACTAACAGCACCATTTCTTTTAAGTATACCCACCAAACAGTCAGGGGGGCCACTGGACGATCGAGGTACTAAACGAGCACTGAAGGAAGACAAGGCTGTTGTAGAGAAGCTAAATAAATTCTTTGCATTGGTTTTCACTGTAGAGGATACAGGGGAGATCCCCACACCCGAGCCATTCTTTTTAGGTAAAACACTTGAGGAACTGTCCCAGCTTGAGGTGTCAATAAAAGAGGCTTTGTCACAAGTTGATTAATTAAACAGTAATAAGTCACCAGGACCAGACGGTATCACCGAAGTGTTCTGAAGGAACTCAAATATAAAATTGCAGAACTAACAGTGGTATTTAACCTATTGCTTAAATCAGCCTCTCTGTCAGATGACTGGAAGGTAGCTAATGCAACACTGATTTTGTAAAAAGGCTCCAGAGGTGATCCTGGCAATCACAGGCCAGTAAGCCTAACTTCAGTACCAGGCAAATTGGTTGAAAGTACAGTAAAGAAGAGAATTCTCAGACACCTAGATAAACACGATATGTTGGGGAAAAGTTAACATGGCTTTTGTAAAGGGAAATCATGCCTCGCCAATCTATTAGAATTCTTTGAGGTCAACAACCATGGACAAGGATGATCCAGTGGATAGAATGTACTTGGACTTTCAGAAAGCCTTTGACAAAGTCGCTCACCAAAAGCTCTTCAACAAACTAATCAGTCATGGGATAAGAAGGATTAGTAACTGGTTAAACAATAGGAAACAAAGAGTAGGAATAAATGGTTAGTTTTCACAATGGAAAGAAATAAATAGCAGGTGCACCCATGATCTGTACTGGGATATGCTACTCAACATATTCATAAATGATCCAGAAAAGGGAGTGAGGTGGCAAAATGTGCAGACAATACTACATTACTCAAGATAAGTACTGTATTTTCTGGCGTATAAGACTACTTTTTAACCCAGGAAAATCTTCTCAAAAGTCGGGGGTCGTCTTATAGGGCGGGTGCTGAAACTTCCGAGCCGGACTGGAGAATCTGCGGTCGCCGCATATGGTGGGGGGAGCTCAAAAATGGCCGCGGCCACATCCCCGCCCGATGACGAGGTGAGGGGCGCCTCACCGGGAAG
The DNA here is from genome assembly GCF_013100865.1 of Trachemys scripta elegans. Classification (NCBI taxonomy): domain Eukaryota; kingdom Metazoa; phylum Chordata; order Testudines; family Emydidae; genus Trachemys; species Trachemys scripta. Next base: position 23,282,530 of record NC_048315.1, on the reverse strand, counting down.
GTGTAAGTGAAGGGCGGAGCAAGCTGCAGGCGTCCGGGACGCCCGGGGTATGGAAAAAAGAGATAGAGCGGCGCTGTGCCCAGAAAAACACGCCTCTTTCACCCGTCTGGCCCGCCCTTGTATCCTATTACCGTACCTCCTTCTCTGCCTCTCAGATCTCGCTCCTAAGGACTGCAGTGAAGCGGCGCAGGCGCGCATGTGCGAGATCTGAGAGGCAGAGAAGGAGGTAATAGGATACAAGGGCGGGCCAGACAGGTGAAAGAGGCGTGTTTGCGCTACCGCTCTGATAGTCTTGGAGACAGGGAGGGCTGGGCAGGCAGGGAGAGCTGACCAATCCAAGCAGGCTTTGTATACAACAACCAGCCAATCGCCGGTAAGGTACATCGCTTGCCATGATTGGCTGGTTTTTGTATACTGGGTACCACATACAGTACAGCACCAGTATCTGTACCTGTTCATACAGTATAGCACCAGTACATACAGTACAGTATACAAATGTCCAACAGTCAAAACCCCATCATGGCTTCACCAGCAAGAAGAAAGAAATATGAAGCCAGTTTCAAACTTAAAGTTGTAAACTTTGCCATGGAACATAATAACTGCGCTGCTGCAAGACAATATGGAGTAACAGAAAAGATGGTTCGGGACTGGAAAGCAAATGAAAAAGCATTAAAGAGTATGCCAAGGGGTAAGTGTGCATTAAGAAGAGGCACTCCACATTGGCCAGAACTCGAAAAACATGTAGCAGACATGGTGAATGAGCATCGCCAAAACGGTTATGTAGTGACACGAAATAAAATACATTTGTTTGCACTTCAGTGGGCCAAATCTAACCCAGATCACAGCAACAGATTTAAGGCCACTGTATCCTGGTGTAGTAGATTCATGGGAAGGCATAATATGGTACTGAGGCAAAAGATGAAAATTGCCCCAAAATTACCTGCAGATCTTGATAGCAAAGTAAATAGTTTCCATCGATACGTAATACAACAGCGCACTAAACATGGCTATGCGTTAAGTAGTATTGGAAATATGGATGAAACTCCAATGAATTTTGATATGGTTGGAAATAAAACTGTCCATCAAAAAGGTGAAAAAACAATTTTAATTAAAACAACAGGACATGAGAAGTCCAGTTTTACAGTGGTACTAGGATGCACAGCTGATGGCGCCAAACTGAGACCAATGATTATTTTTAAAAGAAAAACAATGCCGAAATTCAAGTTCCCTGTTGGTTGTTTTGTACATGTGAATGAAAAAGGCTGGATGGATGAAGAAGGGGTAAAGCTATGGCTTGATAATGTATGGAGCAGGCGACCAGGTGGACTTATTCAAAAATGTAGTCTACTGGTGTGGGATATGTTCAGGGCTCATTTAACTCCCAGCACCAAGCAAATGCTTGCAAGACTAAACACAGATGCGGCAGTTATTTCTGCAGGATTGACATCGTTGGTACAGCCACTGGATGTGTGCCTAAACAAGTCATTTAAAGATCGCATTCAAGAACAGTGGAATGAATGGATGGTTAGCGGCGAAAAGTCATTCACAAAAGGAGGAAACATGCGTGCTCCACAGTTGGATGTTTTGTGCAAGTTTGTCATAAAAGCCTGGAATGATATTGATGCAGAAACAGTAATCAAGTCTTTCAAGAAGTGTGGCATATCAAATTCATTAGAGGGTATGGAGGACGACTACTTGTGGCAAGATGAAGAGGAAGCCGAAGCTGAGACCACACCATCTGATACGGAATTCGATCCATACGATGACTGCCTTACAAATGTATCACAAGATGTCATTGATGTACTTATGATATCAGATGACGAACAGGAGGATTTTGAAGGCTTTTAAAGGGAAACTGTCACGCCAGCAAAACCTGTAAAAATACCGTAGCTTGCAGTTATGATGGGCGTTGCTAACTTGCCAGGGACTTGCCCGGCACTTGCTCTCTCTCTCTTGTTTGTTATCTTCCTCCTATCATCATCAGTTCCAGTTTGGTTGACAGCTTAGAAAACAAACAGCATGGCAGCTCCCATGGGTTTATTGTCTTATCCTTCCTTTCAGCTTTAGAGTGAATTAGGAAAAGTTTAATCCACTTGCACTGTTTTATGTTTACATGTTTGATGACAAACAGCCTTATGTTTATAAGTGACAGTTTTCCTGCTAACTACCTGCATGTCATAAGCATTTGAATTAAAATTACCATATTGAAATCAAATCTGATGTTTTTTTAATTTTTTTTTTGGTGTGCGTTGGAAGAGGGGTAGTCTTATACGGCGAGTATATCCCAAACTCTATATTTTAACTGGAAAAGTTGGGGGTCGTCTTATACGCCCAGTCGTCTTATACGCCGGAAAATACGGTAAGTCCAAAACAAACTGGGTAATTGGGCAGCAAAATGGCAGATGAAATTCAGTGTTGATAAATGCCAAGTAATGCACCCTGGAAAAAATAATCCCAACTATATGTACAAAATGATGGGGTCTAAATGTGCTGTTACCACTCAAGAAAGAGATCTTGGAGTCACTGTGGATAGTTCTCTGAAAACATCTGCTCAATAGCAGTGGCAGTCAAAAAAGCTAACTAAATTAGGAACCATTAGGAGAGGGATAGATAAAGAGAAAATATAATGCTACTGTGACATTGCAGTCTCTATGGTTTTATAAAAATATGCTAATAAGTGAATATAATGTAACTGGAATATGCTTCATGCAAAAGGTCTCTTGTAAGGTATCATTACAAAGCTTATAATCTACTGAGTGTGAGCATCCTATTTGTATAAATGTACCACTCTTGTATCTGAAACTAGAAATATGAAATATAACTCTGAGGGCCTATTGTAATTATGCAAAATGTGGGCTGTTAATGGTGGTTTGGAATCTTGATGACTCCTATTAACCAGGACAATTGTCTGTAGATGGCTGTGTTTTACCTGTAAGTCTTCATGTATACCTGTGTGCTGGCAAGTGAGCAGTGAAGTCTTGCAGTGACATGTGATCATTGCAACGTCACAGCTACTCTATAAATCCATGGTACGCCCACACCTGGAATAGTGTGTGCAATTTTGGTCACCCTATCTCAGAAAAAGATACAATTGGAAAAGGTGCAAGAAAGAGCAACAAAAATGAGTAGGGAGTACGGAACAGCTTCCATAGAAGGAGAGATTAAAAAGACTGGAACTGTTCATTTTAGAAAAGAGATGTCTGAGGGGGTTATAATAGAAGTCTATAAAATCATGAACGTATGGAGAAAGTGAATAGGGAAGTGTTATTTAACCCTTGACATAACGCAAGGACTAGGGGGTCACCCAATGAAATTAATAGGCAGCAGATTAAAGACATACAAAAGAAAGTATTTCTTCACACAATGTACAGTCAACCTGTGGAACTCTTTGCCATCGGATGTTGTGAAGACCAAAAGCATACCTGGATTCAAAAAAAAATTAGGTAAGTTCCTAGAGGAGGAACGATCAATGGCTATTTACCAAGATGGTCAGGGACGCAACCCCATGTACTGGGTATCCTTAAACCAACAACTTCCAGAAGCTGGGATTGTTAGAGGGGGTAGGGGACAGGAGTTGCTCCAGGGAAAGAAATGCAGAGCGGAGAAAGGTTAAAGATGATGGTGGTCTTGAGAGTGAGCCTGTTTCCTAGTGAGTGATGCTGAATGTGACAGGGTTCTGAACCAACCCTTCCTAATGAGTGGGATTCTGCTGTGGATTGAGCAGTGTGGAGTCCTAAACTTAGACCATGGGCCATCATGAAACTGGAATTGTTCCTTTCCACAGAATGAGCCTGACCCACTGAAATACAGTAATCAGGGTGCAGACAAAGGTGGAGAGGTTTGTGGGAACCCTAAAATTATTCCTGGTATTGTCCAATGCCCAGCGTTCAAAAGTCCTGCATCAAGCACCCCAAATTCCTGAGACTGGTTGCAATATACTGGGGTTCTGTTCACTGGTCTCCTGGGGGTTGAGCTTTTGGGGGGTCACATTGAGATTTCCTTTGCACCCAGGAACGCTAGAAACATCCATCTCATTTTCAAATGGAACCTGAGATCCTCACATACTCACCTGACCCTAGGGTTGGGGTTTTGAGAAACAGCCCAGTGATCGTGAGACTAACGGTATCTGAAGGGAGGGTCAGACGATGCAGACACAAAGCATAAGGAATAAAAGGCACTTCCCCTTCCGCTCGCAAAGCCAAAGGCAAAGCCAGTGCATGAATGTTGGGCCCTAGGCAGAACGTTGTGAAAGGCCCATTTTCAAGGTACAAAGGAATTCTGTGGGCGAGACACCTGCAGACGCTATTATACCTGGGTCCTCAGGTTCAGACACAGTCGCTCCCTTCCCCAGCTCTTCCCTTTTTTTCTGCCACCTTAGTCCTATGCTGTAGCCGTTGGCCTTGCAGGCACTGAACTGAGTGTGACTAGAGAATATCGAGTGTTCCTTGCAGCCCCTCGATGGCAGGAAAGAGGGACTGTGATGACTCTCTAGGTGTTGCAGCAGAAGTGGGTTAAGACAGCTGGGGATTTAGCTGCCAGGTTAGGGCTTCTAATGCCATAGCACCAAGCGGGGGCTGCGCTGGAGCCTGCACTGCACTGGCTGATGTCCTTGCACCACTTCATGGGCCCTTAGGGGCTGGCGTTTCAGGGAGAAATACTCCGCATGGAGCCCCAGGTCCTCCTAGCTCTGCTTTGGGAGTACAATCAGACCGGTTTGGGAGGCACCAAGGGCTTGATTTCTAGGAGGGCTGAGCACCCACAGCTGAACTTGGAACGTTTTACCAAGAGTCCTGGTGGATTGTTCATCGCTGGGGATTTCTCAGCCAAGGTGGGATGCTTTTCTCAAAGCTCTGCTCTAGGAATTATGTTTGGGCAGGTCTCTGGCCTGTGCTCTACAGGAGGTCACAATACAAGGTCACAATGGTCCCTTTTTTCCTTGGAATGTATGAAATTGAACTGGAGCTAAAGGGAACTGCTGGTTCTCGGTATCTCTGGAAATGGCCAGAAACAATCCCTGGGAACAGGTGCTCACAAGCACAGAAAAGTATTTTTTAAAATGGCCCCGAGATGAGTTCTGATGTCTCTAAAACCCCACAAACTGCCGCTTCCGTCCCTACACTCATCGCTTTTCAAGAACACAGTAAAACCAGCTATAAAAGTAACCACAGGCAACGAGACAGGGAAACCAGAGAGAGTGTGCCCAGAAGCAGCGCAACCGCAGAGAAGGGCAAGGACATCTCTGGTCCGAGGAGTCACTTGCTTCCTCGTCCCAGCCATAGGAGTAGCCCAGAAAGCAACAAAGCTAAATTCTCCTTTCATCACTTCACCCCATTACTCCTAGTTCTACCCCCCATGTATCATGCCAAGGAACCCTGCTCCCTTCCTGACGTTCTTGCCTTGCAGTGGTGTAGACGAGTGTCTCTCGCTCATCACTAAGGAGGAAAAGGGGAGAGGGATCAGCTCTTAGCTGGGGCCAAGGATAGAAGTAATGGGCTGAGGTTTTAACAGAGAAATGTGGGTTAAGCACTAACCCAAATGTCATGGGCCACTTGCAGCCTTGGCACTCTGAAGTCTGGAGTTGACAATGGGCAGAATGTGGCCCTGTAATTACAGAGAACGAGAACAAGGCAGCGAACAGCTCAGTGAGGTTGGGAAATCACCGCGGCAGCTATTCAAGGCTCAGCCTGGCTGCCATCTAGTGGGGATGACTTGGAGTGAGCTCAGTTAACCCGGCCTCGCTAAGGGGAACGGACACAGGCCCCTTCCATTCCAGGGGGTCTGGGAATTGCTGATAGCGGGAGGAGACGGCTGCTGCCACACTCCATGTCCCCCCCAGAGTTCAGCACATGAGCTTTCCTAGGGTATGCCCATAAGTGCAGAGTTAACCCGGGTGATCAGCACCCAGGTGTGAGCACTGGGTTAGTCTAACCTGGCTGTGAGCAGCCACACTGCAAAGCCCCTCCCGAGTTACTGCGTCCGCACTGTGGGTCGCTAGTGCGTTTGGGGCAAAGCCCGTGGTTCTTTGTGCTGCTGTAAGGTGAGCCGCTGCATGACTCTTTCCCAGCGCGTTTGTGGGAAAACGCCTGTCCTGGGCACCTGAGGGGACTGTGGGAAGGCAGAGGTGCACCGTCAGCACTCGAGTGATTTAGCTGCATCCTCATGGCCAAGTGGGCAGGCTCCCAGTCCCAGTGAAAGCAGCACCACGCTCGAAGCCACCCTCAGCTGGGGCAGCTAGCCCAGGTGGAAAGCTCAGGTGAGAGGGTTTTGTATGCGGAGGGAAGGGGACAGGAGCCTGGGCTGACCACAGTGAAGACGCCCCTGCTGTTGATATCCCTAATGGGAGACTCCAGCTGTTTACCAAGAAGGATGTGGCTGAGACTCACTTGTCTGACTGTCCGGGGACTCAAAGTCTGGCAACCGGAGGGAATGATCAGAGTGTGAACTGGATCTCAGGGACGGGGCCACGGGGATGTCAGTGCTGTAGGATCTAGATAGCTGGGGGGTGCTGCTGTCTCTCGCTAGGAAGAGCCATTTGCTAGAGATGTGGCAGCAGGAGCTCCAGGCTGATGCTACCGTTGTCCTGTCACAAAGAGGAGGCACTTCCGCAGGGGAAGGCTGGTGAGAAGCTGAAGGCACTTCTGGCAGTTCAGAGGAAAGCCACAGGTGGAAAGTGTGCAGGCAGCAGGAAGAGAGCCCTTGAGCTTTGTGCCAATGTTGAATGTGCAGACGCTGACTGCGGCAGGGCCCCCATGGGACATGCGCTGTCTTATCTGGAGAGGAGAGAGAAGAGCGACAGTTCACCAGTGCAGCTCGGCAGCATAGGCCATACAGTGGCTCTTCCTCCCCAGGAGGGACATTGCATTCGCTAAGGATGTGGGAGTCTCGTTCCTGGGCCGGAGCTCCTTCGGGTGAGCCTGGGGAACTCCCTCAGCTCTTAGGGGTATTATACCCTTGAAGGCAGCCGTAGCAGGGTAGAGCACAAGGCTGGTCCCTGCTGAGTATAAATGCAGCTCTCTGAATGTCCTGTCACTTCCTTCCTCAGCAAAGATGGTCTCTGCAAGAGACACACTGGCTCTTCCACCAGCGATTCTGCATCCCAGTGGTTCTCATCAGTATCCCTTCCCCTGCCTCCCAGTCTGATCCAGTAAACGGGCCATTGCCTCTGGTCTCCAGGGTCAGGGATTTGGGGGGAGGGGGTGGGGAGAGGCTGAATTTGGGGAGCTTGAGAGGGGGTTTTGTGCACATCTGTCTGCTCTGTATATTGCATGGGGTTTACAATGGGTTTACACATGTGCCCAGAACTCTGGCTGCCCTCTATCCCAATGAACAGTCTTTTGCTCTTCTGTGACTCCCTCCAATCGGTCAGTGCCTTGCTGGTGATGCTGTGCCCAGAACAGGCTAGAGTGTGCAAAGGGTCAACTCGCCCTTGCTCCGTCATTTGCTGTCTCTGTGTTTAACGCAAATCACTGGCTTACTGCACTACAACGCCTGGCTACCAAAGCCCCAAGCTCCCGCTCAGCAGCGCTGCTTCCCGGCTGGGGGTTTGGTTCAGGTGGTTTTTCACCAAAGGGATTTTCTGCGTTTCTCCACCATGAATCTCATTTTGTTATTTCCTGCCCGCGTTTCTATGGGATCGGGGCATGTCTCTGTTAATGGTCCCAACTCCTACCAACTTACTCCCCTCTCTTCCTTCACAACGGCACATATTTGATAAAAGCAAATCTAACACTGTTCTTCCCACAGGATACATTGCTGCTGATCATTTCCTTTCTTTCCTGAGCTTCCCACCGGTTTTCCATCCCAAGGAGTGTCACATCCAGCCCAGTGGGAGATCATTTCAGCTAAGAGTGTAATAAACTCCTGCTTTACTAATATCCAGATAGTGTAGCTGCTGCATTCCCATTCGCCACTACCTTTATGGGTCAGTCTCAGAGAAGCTATTGTTTGTCTGAGATGATTTGCCCCTCCGCCCCATGCTGCTTCCTGCTCAGAGTTCCATTGCCCTAGAGAGGATTACAGCGTTTTCTATTTATTACATTGCTTCACTAGGGATTGAAATTACACTCCCTGGATGCCGAGTTTCCCTCTCCTCTTGCTTCTTTCCTCTTCCTTCCTGGAGAGGTGTAACTCTTCAGGGCAGAACTGTGCTTGGCTAGTGTCTTGTGACTTCCCCTGTGTCTCCCTAAAATTAAAAGTCCCCTTCTGTGCTACATGTCACTCGTTTCTTCAAGCACAAAGCAGCTCTAAGAAGAGAAGATTAGCCACAGAAAGTTTTGGCTACTAGAACTCCTCTATCCAGGATTTTCCTTCAAACAGCCAGTGTCTACGGAGAGAAGGTTTTAGTTCAGTTCAGAGGATGGGGAGATCTAACTCGCCTGAACCCTAACGTAAGGGGAGAAGCTGCCTTTGAAGTGGAATCTAGATCTGCCAGACCCTGGGCAATCTGGAATCGAGAGTGGAAGGTGAATTTACAAGATACGTCTGGAACGAGAGCCCCGTCACTTAAAAACATGTGCAGTTACTGGTCATAGTAGAAATGTTTGTTGAGAGACTCCAGAACAGATACTTACTGTGGTGCTGGTTCTAATGGCCTGGGAACAGATAGAACTTTTTTATCATGGTGGTTCTTTCCTTGGTGGGCATCTGACGAGGAAAATTTTGAAAGGAGAGCTGGACCTGAGATAGGAGGAGAGGTCAGATCAGTCACAATTCCAGGGCACCGGCAGCACTTTAAACACAAACCAAACTGCTACTAGAAAGCCCGGACCTTGAATAACATCGGGGAGAATAGGCAGAATCAAGAGCAGATGTTCCCCTGGGAATCTGCATGATGATAATGACAGCCAGGCTGCACCTCTACCGCCACTAGAGCACATGCGTGTTCGAGCCACCTCTGATACAAACACCGCACATGCTATGCATGTCACAGTACATGCTGCCGTCTGTCATGGCAGGTATACCCAGGCTGCTCCTGTTGGGCCCAAGAACAAGGAACGCTGCTGTGGTCCCCAAAACCATTTCTGAATGAATTCTCCAGGGCAGTGGCTCTGAGAGCTGGATGGCAGGTGGAGCTGGAAGGTTCCGTGGCAGCTGGAGAGCAAGAGGAAGGAAAAGGGGCTGGAGCGGGAAGGGCAAGCTCAGAAGGGGGGAGGGAAGAGTGTGGAGGAACCAGGGTCCCAGGTGGGAGAAGAAATGGACAAAAACCTTCCCCCATCAGCAGGCTTGGAGAGAAGATGGGGAGAAGGTCAGGGCTTGATGCAGGAATTATTGGGTGAGGTTCCCTGGCCTGCGTTATGCAGGAGGTCAGACTAGATCATCGCAATGGTCCCTTCTGGCCTTAAACACTGTGATTTGTGCGAGTGAGATTGATGCAGAGAATGTCCCTGCGGTCACTTCCCAGCAGAGCTGCAGGGTCTGCACTTACCAGCTGTGTGGCAGGAGTAAGTAAATTTTTCATTTCTGAAATGTACATTACTGGGCCATCTCTGGAACAACAGCTTGAGTGGGGATGGATGGAGGGAAGTTTCACAGCAGGACACCACTCCCGGGGCGGGACCCAGGCCCACAAAGGGATTTAGGCACCTGCAGCCCAATTTTAGGCTCCATTGTGGCCCACAGAACTCCTGCTCAGCAGTAGGCGCATAAACTCACTCGACACCTACACTTCTACTGGAAAAGTCTCCTAGAAGTCTCTGTTCCTGCCGCTGGCCATGTGTCCAAACGCCCATCTCCCACCCAACTCTCAGCACAATCCTCAAGCCAGGTGGAGATAGACGTTCCCCCACCTATCTTGCCTGTAGGTGTGCTCTGAGCACACCTAACTCCATACAAAACAGCCAGGGAAAGAGGCAAGAACAAGAAGATGTGTCCTTTAGCCCCCTGGTTAGGGCAGTCACCTAGGATGTGGGAGACCCCAGGTCAATTCCCCCCCTGCCTGAGGAGGAGACAGGATTAGGACAGGGTGAGCGCGCTGACCGTCGCGTCACTCACACTCTGTCTCCAGTCCAGCTGATTATTTAGCCAGGGTGGAACGGCTGCAACAGGAGCGACCAGGGAGCCCCACAACAGACTGTCCCAGAGCCCAGTGGTTAGCGCCTTTTCCAGAGACGGGAGACCCCATCTCCTATCAAGCAGATGAGGGGCTTGAAGCTGGGTCTCTCTCATTCCAGAGGAGCCCTGACCACTGGACTAAGGTTTTGAGGGAGGATACGATTTTGTCACCGATTCCGTGACTAACAAACCTCCCTGACTTCTTTGGCTTCAGCTCCAGCCACTGCCATAGCGGCTGGAATCCCCCCGCCCCACTTGGGTTGTCAGTGTCCCCCCATGGGGCTCAAGCTTCGCTCCCCCGGGGGGTCAAACCCCCCTGTTATTTTTAGTAAAAGTCAGGGACAGGTCACGGGCGTCCGTGAATTTTTGTTCGTTGCCCATGACCTGTCCCTGACTTTTACTAAAAATACCCGTGACAGACTCTTAGCCTTAGTTATGAGGGAGGACGCCCCCACCCCTGGCCATTTGGGGTGGAGCTGGGGGGTGCACCACCACTCTTCCTGCAAGAAACAGCTCACACAGAGGGGTTCCTGGCTGTGGTCACAAGGAGAGACAGGCACCTCCCTGCAGCCTGGGTGCACCTAAGGGTGCCTAAGGCTCTGCGAGGGGTGGGGCTTAGTACACCCCCCTCTCATTGGCATCTTCCATTGGCCAGCTTAGGTGGCTCCCCACCTATCGGGCTGGCTTTTGTGGATCCCATCCTGTGGGGCCTGTCTCTCCCCATGCACTGCACAGGGAGCCTGGGGCCTAGCTCACAGGGTGTGGAATCCACTAGGTGGCAGGTTGCTTCCAATTCGGCACTGCAAGACCTGTCCCTTTGTGGGTCCGGCCAGGCCACTGCCTCTCCTCTCAGATTGCCCTGAAGACGTGCGCTGTGAACTCTGCTAAGATTCCCCCGTCAAACAGACACGGAGCATGTTTGAATATACTGTGCACTGTGGATGCCTGTAGGGGACTGATTTGCATGAGCAGCCAGAGCTCCTCATGGGGGTGGGGACAGTTCCCTGCTGCGGTACGGCTGATCGAAGCGGGGGGGGGGGGGGGGTGTTCCCAGTCCCCCAGCAGGAAGGACGGAGTCACCTTTCGGAAGATCTCCTCCAAGGGGAAGCGGCAGGCATTGGTTCGAAGCTGCTCTATCAGACGGGTGATGAAGACGGACCCAGTTTTTGGACATCTCCAGGACAAAGTGTCTGTGGAGACAAAAGGCCGTTACACAACATGGAGTAGGGCTGCTTCTGTTCCTCTAGACTACAACAGACACTGGAGCTGTGGGGGCTGGGGCTGGCAGAGGGATTTCCCCCTTCACAGAGCAGCTGGGAGTTCTCAATGAGGCTGAAGTTAAGGGAAGAGAAGAGGAATGACTAGGAGGGCAAAGCTGACCGGTTCTGGCCCAGTCGCTGGGGGATAATTGGTGCCTATATAAGAAAAAGACCCCAAAATCGGGACTGTCCCTATTAAATCGGGACATCTGGTCACCCTACTGCGGGGTGGGGAGAGGAAGAGGCAGGTCAGGCTGGTAAGACGGTTCATTGGCGATCGAGGGCTGCGAGGGATTGCCATAGACACAGTGCTATGCCAAGCAGACCCCTTCCTAGCTCAGGCCAGAAGGGGCCTGTACCAGGGTGGCTTGCCCAGGGGCTGGAGAACCGGAGGCCAAGCCAGCCCTGATGACAAGGATGAGCTACGCCTGGGGGGAATCAAGTGGTCCCACCCAGGGTAAAAGGCAGTCAGAAGCTGCAGCCTGAGCCTGCAAGAGTGAGTTCAAGAGGGCGTGAAACCGTTAAGAGGTGCCCGTGGATGGTGTGAGGCCGGTAGCGGCCCCCGGCGCGCCGGGACCGGGTCTTCTTGGAGTCGGGTTGCTTGGGAATGCAGCCCAAAGCTGGTGGTAAACTCCATCTAAAGCAGCAGGAGAAAGCTCTCTAGGCAGGGAGAGACGGACAGACCCCCGGGGAGGAGGGGGCTGTGGCCAGCTACAGCTGGAGAGAAGCGGCCTCGGGCTCTGGTTTGTTTGGAAAGCCTTTGTGTTAGATGCTGGGAGAGGGAGCCCAAACTGCAGTCGGGGGCCAATGTGCACCAGAGGCTCAATAAACAGGATCCTTTGGGTTTGAATTACTCTGTGAACTGTGACTTCGCCAATGGCTGCAGAAGAGCCGGGACGGCCACAGAGGCAAGAGGCTGGAGAGCAAGACCCGGCCAGGAGAAGGCGCTTGGGGGGCAGTAGGTGGCCACACAGCTACAGGGCCATTATGATTATCTGGGCCAGTGGTTTCCAAACTTTGTTCCGACAAGGACTCCTTTGGCATTTTACTAAGTGTCCTGGACCCCTTTCCAGGCACCAGCTTACCAAGCAGGTGCTTGGGGCGGCCAAGGGAGAGGGGCGGCTCCTCCAGGAGCGAGGGACCTGCTGCTGAACTGCCGCCGCCGATCGCGGCTTTTTTTTTTTTTTTTTGCTTGGGGCGGCAGAAATGCTGGAGCCGGCCCTGCCCCTTTCATTCCCAGTCCTAGCAGAATGCCCTGCCAGTGCGACCTCCCACACACAGGGTGGTCACGCTGCACAGAGGATGCCGTTTTGGTCTCAAAATGGCCGCCTCCATGCAGCAAAAGTGCCAGAACATTGTTCCGGCATATTCCGGCCCTGGCTCAAGGGACGGACCCCCGCATAACCCACTGTGGACCCCACTTGGGGAACTGCTGATCTCCTGTACAGCACAGGCCAGAGAACAAATGGAAAGGGCAAAAGCAGAACAGATCTGAGTCTCCAGTTATCCCAGAGAGGGACCGTCTCCTGCAGGGCTTTCTGGAAAGCTCACTAACCAGAGGGCTTCCCATTCCAGGTCTCTGGGTCACAGGTCTCCTGCAGGAAATCCAGGTCTGTGGGCCCTGACTGCACTGCAATACCACACCCTGCTACCCCCACTCTTTGTCAAGCTGAGCTCTGCTCAATCCAGTTTAGTGAGTCCCCTCTGCAGAGCTAGATACGCAGCAGGGGGCCAAGAGGCAGCTCCCGGCTGTAGGTGCAGTCAGGAATGAGCCTCTGGACTTCCTGGCTCACGGGCTGGCCTGGGCTGACTCCAGGCAGTTGGGTGAGCGGCTTGTGCTCCAGCATCTAAACTTTGCTTTCAAAAGAGGCCTCCAGCCACTGTTCCCTCTAATTTTTTATATCCATGTACAGAATGAATTTTGTTATGTGAATCAATATGGAGGTGATGTGTGGTGGGGGTGGGGCTGAGGGGATCGGATTGTGGGAGGGGCTCAGGGCTGGGAAAGATGGTTGGGGTGTGGTGGGGTGCGGGCTCTGGGGTGGGGCTGGGGGTTTGGTGCAGGCTGCCCCGGCTGTGGCGGGGAAAGAGAGGACTCCCCCCAGCCCTCTCTCGCTGCAGCAGCTCAGGGCCGGGTGAGAGGTGCCTGGGCTGGGGCGGGCTAAGGGAGGGGCTCCTCTCCCTGGCAGCTCCAGTGGGGCTGGGCCGGGCCGGGCCGGGGGATGGGCGCCTCTCCCTGCCTGCATGGCCCTTGACAGCCTGCTGCACGGCTGTGTGGCCGCGCAGCTTACAGGGAACTTAGCCTCCAACCCTCCTGGCTGTGCAGAAAGCCTCCCAGTGTGGCAAAAAGAAAGCAGGGCAGACATGTCTGCAAAGAGCTGGAGAGCAGTGCTTGGAGTGCTGTGAGCCACGCTCATTTCCGGGGGCCCTGACTGTGAAGCCCAAAGGTGGCCATTCAAAGGTCAGCAGCTATTCATTAAAACAACAAGGAGTCTGGTGGCACCTTAAAGACTAACAGATTTATTTGGGCATAAGCTTTCGTGATAGTCTTTAAGGTGCCACCAGACTCCTTGTTGTTTTTGTAGATACAGACTAACACGGCTACCCCCTGATACTTGACAGCTATTCATTGTGTGAGGAAACCTCCAGCCGCTCCCCCAGCCCCTAGAGAGCCTTGGGGGAGATGGCCAGAGACGTAAAGGTGATGTGACAGTGGACAGGGAGCCAGGGGAGGGATGTGATCAGATGGATGGAGAAGGAAGGTGGCTCTATCGCTGGATTCTGGATGGGCCAGAGGGAAAGGGAGCGTCCAGGTGGCCAGCGGGAGGCAGGTGCAGCAGTCAGGACCTGGACTAGAGATCTGGTGTGGGAATGGAAAGAAAAGAAGGGATCTTGGAGACACTGAAGAGGAAGCAGCAGAGTTTGGAAATGGCCGGGATGGGCAGCAAGGGAGAGGGTGGAGTCAGAAATAGCCCCCGCGGTGCAGGCCTGAGTGACAGGGGCCGGGGGCTCTCAACCGTGGTGGAGAAGGTGGAGGGTTTGGGAGGGAAGGGAAGGTATTTGGGTTTGGCCGTGCTCAGGATAAGATGATGACAGGACACTCGACAATGTTCCCTCTAATTTTTCCCATGCATGTGCGGAATGAATTTTGTTATGTTCACCAATATGGAGGTGGTGTGTGGCGGAGTGGGGGAGGGGCCTCAGGACTGGGACAGAGGGTTGGGTACGGGGGGAGGGAGGGAGGGCTCTGAGGTGGTGCCGGGGATGCAGGCTGCCCTGGGGCTGCGGCAAGGAGAGAGGACTCTCCCCAGCCCTCTCTCCCGCAGCAGCTCCGGGGCTGGGGGAGAGCGTCTCTCCCCACCGTGGCAGGTCTGGGGCTGGGGCCAGGGGAGAGGCGCCTCTCTCCGCTGCAGCCCTGAGCGCCTGTGCGGCCCTTGATAGGCTGCTGTGCAACGCGCAGCTTAGAGGGAACTTAGACCCCCGAAGGGAGATGTCCAAGAGCCAGGCCGAGAGGCGGGAGTGGACGGCAGGAGACAGGCGAGGCACAGAGAGAGCTGTGTGAGCCATCAGCATGCAGATGAGAGCTGCGGCCTGTGAGGCTGTCCAGGGTGTGAGGGGAGACGAGCCAAGGGCAGAGCGCCTGGGAACCGCCTGAGAGTGACAGGGGGCAGCCCCACCAAAAGGGGTCGTGTTCAGAGGGGTAGGAGAGGACAGTGTCTCAGTGCCCAGTGAGTGGCTGGAAGGTCAAGGCTGGGGTAGAGGCCCTAAGGACTGGCCAGGAGGAGGCCATTGGAGGCCGTGGTGGGACCAGATCAGCAGAGCAGAGAGAGCAGATCAGGGTTGGGAGGGTCCCAGGAAGAGCTGGATACATGGGCTCAGCCAATTTAGAGCCAATGCTCTCTGTGCATGTCCCAGCACAGCCCCGGCCCCGGGCCTGCTCCTGGCAGCCAGTTACCTGGCGTTGTAGCGTGGAAACCGATGAAATCGCTCTCCACGTGGATTTGGTGACTTGCATCATCTTCTAACTCTTCAGGGGGCAGCGGAGCGAGGCTGGAGCCGTCTCCAGGGAGCTCTGCAGAGTCACTCACCAACACCTGTCCGCGGTTCTCTGGGAAACATGGGCACCAGTTACGGCCCAGAGCAGGCCATGTTTTCCCTTTCCCACGCCCCCGTTCCAGTGGGTGCCACCCGCCCCGTCCCGGAGTGCAGGCTCACCCCCACGGCAGGCCTGAATGATGATCACTTTGGGTTTTCCCAGCAGTGTCTGGCAATTCTTGTTGTTGAAGGTGCTGTAGATGGTGTCAATGGGAAGGATGTCTGTGGACTCGCCTTGGCTCTTTGTCCCGCACAGGCCAGCCCTGACGCCATGAGACATGAGCACGAGGAAGGTGCTATCCGAGGTCCGGTGCTCATTCCGAGCAGCGAACTGCTTCAGAGTCTCCACCATGGCCTGAAAGCAACGCGGGGACAGCAGTGTCAATGAACAGCAGCCAGAAGAATGACTGCTACTCCTGAGAGCACCGTTGGGGTGGGGTAAGACCTCCAGCGGCAGCAGCCAGTGCCCTCTGGGATGGAGGATTCCCATGGAGAGTGTTCCCATCCCAGAGAGGGCTTGGGGAGGAATCTGACATCCCCCTACTGGCAGCTCCTAGGAGGAGCCAGCCCCAAGACCCCTGCCAAGGGGGGACTGAGCCAGGAATGAACCAAGCAAAGGTCACAGCATCTTCCCTAGGGGCTTGGGGCAGTCACTGGTGGCTTGGGGAGGTCCTGTACCTGGGCATTCAAGTTGCAGTGAATTTCCACCTTGTATCCCAGCCCTTCTAGAAGCCTCTTCATCCCATTCATGTCCACGTCAGCCCCGTCCCTCCTGCGGAGATGCTCAAACTCAACATTACAGATGATGAGGGCCAGGCGGGTTCGCGTCGCCTTGTCCAGGATGGAATAGATCTGTAAGAAAGGAAAACTCACGCTGGGCCGGCCACGACGCAGCCCTCACTTTGGGGGTTTCAGAGTAGCAGCCGTGTTAGTCTGTTTGGGGGCTTAGTGCACATGGCAGAACGGAGCCACGGCCCATAGGCAGGTTGTTACCCACATCTCTAGATACCACTCCTCAAATTACCAAGGACCCCCTTCTGCTCCATGCCCCTCAGCATCCCTACAAGGAGACTGTCCCATGGCCCCTGGGCAGTAGGTCTCTGTGGAGGAAAAGGGCCCCCCAAGTACTCTCTCATGGGGGCTGTTGTTGAGGGAGAAAGGGTCTATGTCATCCTGGTGGATGCAGCCAACTTAGCTCCAGTCCCCATATGATACTGTTCACACAGCCAGAAACATCTCTGGGGCCACTACAGCCAAACAGCTGGGCACAGCAGGGCCAGAGGCTGAGTGGGGAGAGCTAGGATCCAGCCCGATCCCCACGTCTGCACAGCCAGGTGGTGGAGAATGGGGTGGTCTCTGACTGGAGTTCGTGTCAGCTGGTGAAGCGTTACTGCAGTGCTAGTGTGTGCGGCGGTTTCTAATGGGGTCTGTTAGCGAAAACGAGTCCGCGAGGCTGCGCAGAACCCCAGGAAAGTGCTGCCTCGGGCCAGAGCTCCTGCCTTCAGAACGTTTTTAAGGGGCCGTTGGAGCATGAGGATGACCTTGGTCTTTGGTGTATAAAGCAAACCTGCCTGTGATTAGTTACGTGGGGCTGGCTGGGCATTGCCCTCCACAGAGGAGCCTGCAGCGCCCTCATGACCGTCACGGAGAAGCTTAGCTTCCTCCTGGGGACTGTTCCCCGACTGCTCGGGTAACCTCTGGAGGGCTCAGAAAGATCTTGCTGATTCCATGGCTTCCCCCCTCCCTGACACCACACAGCTGATCTGGCACTGGGGGCAGCAATCAAGGGATTGGATCAGCTGCCCCGGGCCATCACACTGCTGTCAGTGCTTCAAAGGCATCTGGCAGGAAGGGGCAACTTGCAGTCTCCGTGCAGCTAAAATCAAACACTGTCAAACCGCCGAGACCAGCCACTTCTCCTCTGGCTTCACACTGTACAGACAAAGGTGTAGGGCTTGGGGGGCAATATTGTCAGGATGGTGGTTTCCACCCCTCCTGCACCCCGGTCCCTGGGGCCCCATCGGGGGTGCAATGGCACTGACGCTGTACACATTCAGAGCGATGCTGGAGGTCAAATCTGGCTGTAGCCAGCAGGCAGTGCCTGAGCTCGGGGGTCTCTGCCGCATACACCCCATGGGAGAAGCCCAAAGGGAGCAGCACAGAGCACCTCCTTTGCTTCCTCCTTCTGGATCCGCTGGACGAATTCCCGGGGGCAGGGCTGGATCCATTCCTGAGATGGCGCTGGCTGGGTTTCTGCAGCAGTCCCTGGGATCATAAACCCTGCGTTAGCTGAGAGGAGGCAGTTAGTAGGTGGGAGCCACACGTGCTGTCCTGAAATCCCCCTTGGGAAAGGCAGAGGGAGAAACGCAGAACAGGGAGCAGCAAGGCGAGGCAGCTACCCCTCCACACTGGCTAGTGCAATGGGGTGGGTTGGCGAGGGCACAACCACGGCCTGCTGGGGGGCTGGGATAGGCTGGGGGGCTGGGATAGGCAGGGCCGTGACTGTCCAACTTCCGGGAGTCTCCCCCGTTCAGCAGAGACGGCCTGAGTTGTCCCTCTCCATCGCCCCTCGACTGCCACTGTGCACCTGGGAGTGCCAGGGTCACGGAACGTGGTGGGTGGACTCAGGGCACCCCTGCCCCATTGTGCCACGGGTACCCTGCTCTGGAGGGAGGGCGGCATCTCCGCACTCTGGGCAGCATGCGGGGCCTGGCCCTCACCCCAAGGGGAGATCCCAGCGTGAGGAACCCCGTCCCCAGCAGGATACTCATGGGGAGTGCTCGCACCTCTGCCACTCAGGGCAGGAAGCTGCTCAGTCCTTTGCTGATGCCCAGCAGGGAGGGGTGGGTCAGCCTGGCCTCTCTAGCTGCCCTGTGGGAATCCGGGGTCCGGGGAATCCCAGTGCAGCCAAAGCCTGTGTTTGGAAAGAGCAGGGCACGTCCGAGGCATTGGCTCTGCCATTGCTGCGGTGAGTGGGAAACATGGGCCTGGGCAGCACCACCCAAGGCTTTGCAGCGGGTTTAATAACCAGTGTGCGCATGTCACATGCCCTGGAAGGGGAGAGAACCCTGCACGGAGTGGGGCTGCCACAGGCCAGTGCCCATGGGAGAACCCCTGCCCAGCCCAGCCGGGTGTCCCGTGCGTGCAGCCCCACAGAGATTGGAGAACCAGCCCTTGTGGCACCACTCACCTGAGGGGGCTCCGAGCCCCAGCTCTGTGGCCAGGTGGACATCTCTGACGCAGAGGCGCTCGATGAATATTTCGCTGGCTCTGGCACCCTTTTTCCTCACCCCATCAATCAGGCACCTGGCTTGGTCACTCTTCTTACTGTAGCTCTCCCTCACCTCCTCCACTTCCTCCTCGTTCAGCACCCGTCTCTCCAGCAGGTCGTCCAGGAGATTGCTGATCACTGCCTTGCTCACGCGCTCCACAAACCTGATCCGCACGTCGCTTAACTTCCGATCTGTAAGAGCAGCCACGTGAGCCCCTGGGGCCTCCCCTTGGGCCCTGCCAGCCCTCCCCTCGGGGTACTTGTACCTGGCCGTGGCGGTGCCAGGCCCCGTGTGCATGTACCATGCTGCTCAGACAGCTCCTTCCCATGGGGGTTGCACTAGTGGAGCTCCCATAGGGACCAGCTGATACAGTCATGGCCCACCCCACAGCCCTCCATGTGCACCCCACATATTCCTTCACACACAACGCCCCCATCTCCCCACTCACTGCACCAGCCTCCAGCGCCTGCCCAAGCAAGCACACACACTGGGCTGGCTCGCTAACCTGGGACATTTTTATGAGGCTGCCATTTTGTTTTCCAGACTCGCAGCCTTCATTACGGTGAGTCCCTCGCTGTTCCTGGCGTGACAAGACCCTGCAGTGAGCCCGGCCTGCGGCCGCACTGCTCAGCCAGAGGAGACCTGTCCCAGGCACTCAGTGCGCGGTTAGCTCACATCTCCATGGCAATGTCCTTAACTGTTTCACATGAGAGTCAATGGTCGGGTTAAACCTCACTGACGCTGCTGGTGGTCGTGACAGCCACTTTCAGTCAGGTTAAAGAAGCAATTAAGCTCCCTTGTGGAACCAGAGAACTGACACAACAGGAGCGTCCGCTCATGCCAGCCCATCAGGAAGCCAGCTACGGTGGTGGAGGGATTTCACTGAGTGCGGGGTGGGGCGGGGGACGTGTCTGAGAGACGCGGCAGACACACCAGAGGAGCAGCAAGGAAGCACCAGACACAGCCACGTTCCCGCGGGTCGTGCGACCCTGAGAAAAGCGAAGCGCTCCAGGAGCTGCGAGGCCGGAGCCTGGTGACCCAGAATGCCCGGCTGCCCGCTGAACAGGCAGGAAGTGGCAGAGCTAGACGGGCTAATGAGTAACCTTAGCTCCGCCCCTCACCAGAGTGACAATGTCTGGCTTCTCTTTCGCAATGGGGACATTGCTCCCTTTGCGTTTCAGCCTGCCCGCTGGGGGGAGGGGAATGTCATAGGGAACTTCGGGCTGGGCTACACTGAAAACACACATCGTGCCGAGCTACATCTCCCAGGCACAGAACAATCCACCCCCCCAGCGAGAGATGCAGGGCAGGTCTACACTTAAAAGGTTACATCAGCACAGCTGCACCCCGTAGCACTTAAGTGAAGACGCTCCTACACCGGCGGGAGAGCTTCTCCCATTGGCATGATTAATCCACCTCCGCACGAGGCAGTAGCTATGTCCACGGGACAAACTCTCACTGACACAGCGCTGTCTGCCCGGGCTAGGTCGGTGTAACTACAGCACTCAGGGGCATGGATTTTTCACACCCTCAAGCGATGCAGTTATACCAGTATAAGTCTGTAGTGTAGCTCTGGCTGTAGGCCTGTATTTAGACAACCCATCCCCTGGTGTAGGCAGCGCTATGTCAGTGGAAGAATTCTGCCATTGAGTTAGCTGCCTCCTCTTGGGGAGGTGGATAAACGACAGTGATGGGAGAACCCCCCTCCTCGCTGCAGGGCGTGGCCCCAAGGCTGCGTCTGAAGTGCAGACATCCCCTAAGGCCTGGACTACACTAGGAAATTCAGTCAGTTGAACTACTTTGCTCAGGGGTGTGAAAAATCCACTCCCCTGAGCGACGCAGTTAAAGCGACCTAACCCCTGGTGTACATGGGGCTAGCGCTCTTGGGAGTGGAGTGCATGTGCCGATGGGAGAACCCCCTCCTTGCAGGGGAGGTGGGACTTCACCGAACCGCTACAGCGGCACCCCTACAGCGTTTCAGCCATAGACAAGCCCTGAGTGTGTAAACGTAACGCAGCCACTAGCGCTGAAAGCTCGGCACTGTTTTCTCCTAAAGCTCCCAGGTTGTCCATAGTCCAGGGCTCGCCCTTGGGGTCTAGGGGAAGCAGGGAGGGCACCAGACCAGTTCTTGGCTGGGAGCAGTGTTGCCAAGGCCAACGCTGATGGGACTCCCGCCCAGCCCAGCAGGAGAGCCAGCTCCAGCTAGACACCTAAATCCAGATCGAGGCACCCAAGTGCGAATAGCTGGAGGGGCTCAGACTGCAATAGTCCGGCCATGTATTTCGTGGCCTAAATACCCAGGTGCACATGTTGACCTTAACCTTTGTCCTTGTTCCCCCTTCTGTTAATGGGGCTGGTGACCAGCCTGTCGCAGGGAGGGCGGGGTGCAGATGAAGCGCTAACAGTCCCCAGACGCCATGTTCAGGCCTAGCAGCCAGGGAGCTAGTGGCCCCCGACACCCAGCTGCTTTGGACAAGTGCTCTTTGCCAAACCTCTTGGGGCAGGAGGCGCCCGACGCGTGCAGGTTCGGCTCCATCGCAAAGGATCCTTGGCCTGGCCCTCCCGCCATTGATAGGGTTACCATACGTCCTCTTTTTCCCGGACATGTCCGGCTTTTCGGCAGTCAAACCCCCGTCCGGGAGGAATTGCCAAAAAGCCGAACATGTCCGGGAAAAAGAGGACGTATGGTAACCCTATCAATGGCGGGAGGGCCAGGCCAAGGATCCTTTGCGATGGAGCCGAACCTGCACGCGTCGGGCGCCTCCTGCCCCAAGAGGTTTGGCAAAGAGCACTTGTCCAAAGCAGCTGGGTGTCGGGGGCCACTAGCTCCCTGGCTGCTAGGCCTGAACATGGCGTCTGGGGACTGTTAGCGCTTCATCTGCACCCCGCCCTCCCTGCGACAGGCTGGTCACCAGCCCCATTAACAGAAGGGGGAACAAGGACAAAGGTTAAGGTCAACATGTGCACCTGGGTATTTAGGCCACGAAATACATGGCCGGACTATTGCAGTCTGAGCCCCTCCAGCTATTCGCACTTGGGTGCCTCGATCTGGATTTAGGTGTCTAGCTGGAGCTGGCTCTCCTGCTGGGCTGGGCGGGAGTCCCATCAGCGTTGGCCTTGGCAACACTGCTCCCAGCCAAGAACTGGTCTGGTGCCCTCCCTGCTTCCCCTAGACCCCAAGGGCGAGCCCTGGACTATGGACAACCTGGGAGCTTTAGGAGAAAACAGTGCCGAGCTTTCAGCGCTAGTGGCTGCGTTACGTTTACACACTCAGGGCTTGTCTATGGCTGAAACGCTGTAGGGGTGCCGCTGTAGCGGTTCGGTGAAGTCCCACCTCCCCTGCAAGGAGGGGGTTCTCCCATCGGCACATGCACTCCACTCCCAAGAGCGCTAGCCCCATGTACACCAGGGGTTAGGTCGCTTTAACTGCGT
>NC_048315.1:23216133-23241263 GCF_013100865.1 Trachemys scripta elegans | reverse complement strand
CCTTGTTCTGTCATCTGCCACCACTGAGAACAGCCGAGCTCCATCCTCTTTGGAACCCCCCTTCAGGTAGTTGAAGGCTGCTATCAAATCCCCCCTCATTCTTCTCTTCTGGAGACTAAACAATCCCAGTTCCCTCAGCCTCTCCTCATAAGTCATGTGCTCCAGCCCCCTAATCATTTTTGTTGCCCTCCGCTGGACTCTTTCCAATTTTTCCACATCCTTCTTGTAGTGTGGGGCCCAAAACTGGACACAGTATTCCAGATGAGGCCTCACCAATGTCGAATAAAGGGGAACGATCACATTCCTCGATCTGCTGGCAATGCCCCTACTTATACAGCCCAAAATGCCGTTAGCCTTCTTGGCAACAAGAGCACACTGTTGACTCATATCCAGCTTCTCGTCCACTGTGACCCCTAGGTCCTTTTCTGCAGAACTGCTACCTAGCCATTCGGTCCCTAGTCTGTAGCAGTGCATGGGATTCTTCCGTCCTAAGTGCAGGACTCTGCACTTGTCCTTGTTGAACCTCATCAGGTTTTTTTCTGCCCAATCCTCTAATTTGTCTAGGTCCCTCTGTATCCGATCCCTACCCTCTAGTGTATCTACCACGCCTTCTAGTTTAGTGTCATCTGCAAACTTGCTGAGAGTGCAGTCCACACCATCCTCCAGATCATTAATAAAGATATTAAACAAAACCGGCCCCAGGACCGATCCTTGGGGCACTCCGCTTGAAACCGGCTGCCAACGAGACATGGAGCCATTGATCACTACCCGTTGAGCCCGACGATCTAGCTATCTTTCTATCCACCTTACAGTCCATTCATCCAGCCCAAACTTCTTTAACTTGGCGGCAAGAATACTGTGGGAGACTGTATCAAAAGCTTTGCTAAAGTCAAGGAATAACACATCCACTGCTTTCCCCTCATCCACAGAGCCAGTTATCTCATCATAGAAGGCAATCAGGTGAGTCAGGCATGACTTCCCCTTGGTGAATCCATGCTGACTGTTCCTGATCACTTTCCTCTCCTCTAAGTGTTTCATAATTGATTCCTTGAGGACCTGCTCCATGATTTTTCCAGGGACTGAGGTGAGGCTGACTGGCCTGTAGTTCCCCGGATCCTCCTTCTTCCCTTTTTTAAAGATGGGCACTACATTAGCCTTTTTCCAGTCATCTGGGACCTCCCCCGATCGCCATCAGTTTTCAAAAATAATGGCTAATGGCTCTGCAATCTCATCTGCCAACTCCTTTAGCACCCTCAGATGCAGTGCATCTGGCCCCATGGAATGTGCACATCCAGTTTTTCTAAATAGTCCCGAACCACTTCTTTCTCCACAGAGGGCTGGTCACCTTCTCCCCATATTGTGCTGCCCAGTGCAGCAGTCTGGGAGCTAACCTTGTTCGTGAAGACAGAGGCAAAAAAAGCATTGAGTACATTAGCTTTTTCCACATCCTCTGTCACTAGGTTGCCTCCCTCATTCAGTTAGGGGCCCACACTTTCCTTGACTTTCTTCTTGTTGCTAACATACCTGAGGAAACCCTTCTTGTTACTCTTAACATCTCTTGCTAGCTGCAACTCCAAGTGTGATTTGGCCTTCCTGATTTCACTCCTGCATGCCTGAGCAATATTTTTATACTCCTCCCTGGTCATTTGTCCAATTTTCCACTTCTTGTAAGCTTCTTTTTTGCGTTTAAGATCAGCAAGGATTTCATTGTTTAGCCAAGCTGGTCGCCTGCCATATTTACTATTCTTTCTACACATCGGGATGGTTTGTTCCTGCAACCGCAATAAGGATTCTTTAAAATACAGCCAGCTCTCCTGGACCTCTTTGCCCTTCATGTTATTCTTCCAGGTGATCCTGCCCATCTGTTCCCTGAGGGAGTCAAAGTCTGCTTTTCTGAAGTCCAGGGTCCGTATTCTGCTGCTCTCCTTTCTTCCTTGTGTCAGGATCCTGAACTCGACCATCTCATGGTCACCGCCTCCCAGGTTCCCATCCACTTTTGCTTCCCCTACTAATTCTTCCCTGTCTGTGAGCAGCAGGTCAAGAAAAGCTCTGCCCCTAGTTGGTTCCTCCAGTACTTGCACCAGGAAATTGTCCCCTACACTTTCCAAAAACTTCATGGATTGTCTGTGCACTGCTGTATTGCTCTCCCAGCAGATATCAGGGTGATTAAAGTCTCCCATTAGAACCAGGGCCCGCGATCTAGCAACTTCTGCTCGTTGCCAGAAGAAAGCCTCGTACACCTCATCCCCCTGGTCTGGTGGTCTATAGCAGACTTCAACCACGACATCACCCTTGTTGCTCACACTTCTCAACTTTATCCAGAGACTCTCAGGTTTTTCTGCAGTTTCATACCGGAGCTCTGAGCAGTCATACTGCTCTCTTACATACAACGCAACTCCCCCACCTTTTCTGCCCTGCCTGTCCTTCCTGAACAGTTTATATCCATCCATGACAGTACTCCGGTTTGCTGCTCCGGGCCACTGGGAGCTGCTGGAAGTGGCGCGGGCCGAGGGACCTACTGTCCGCCGCTTCCTGCAGCCCCCATTGGCCTGCAGCGGCAAACTGCAATTGGCCGGACCTGCGGACGGGGCAGGTAAACAAATGGTCCTGGCCTGCCAGGGGCTTTCCCTACACAAGCGGCGACCCCAGTTTGAGAAACACTGTTGTATAGGCACGAACTCCGGGGCTGGAGCTACAGGCGCCAACTTTCCAATGTGCCGGGGGCAGGGCCAGATTAACCTTTTGTGGGCCCGGCGCCAAACATATTTGTGGGCCCCCAGGCTCCAGGAAAGGGGTTCATGGCTGTGCATTGCTAGCAGACCAGGGTTTAGGACACACCCCTCTCATCAGCATCTGCTATTGGACAGCTTAGGCAGCTCCCTACCTAGTGTACTGGCTTCTGTGGATCCCATTCACACGGGAATAAACTGCCAGGGAGGTGGTGGAATATCCATCTCTGGAGATATTGAAGAGTAGGTTAGATAAATGTCTATCAGGGATGGTCTAGACAGTATTTGGTCCTGCCATGAGGGCAGGGGACTGGACTCAATGACTTCTCGAGGTCCCTTCCAGTCCTAGAATCTATGAATCTATGGAGGCAATGGAGCATGACGCGGGGAGGTCAGTCCCCGGAGCGAGGGACCAGCCAGAGGCAATGGGGCATGGCAGGGGTGGCCCTGCTCCGCCCAGTGCAAGGGCACTATTTACAAACCAGCAATTGCCAGACGCATAGTGGCCTGCCCGGCTCTGTGCTGCCAACATGCCCCTTCTCCTCAGGGGTGGGCCCATGCCAGACCACACAGGTCCCCCCGCCCAACACCCCTGACTCCCTGTGGCCAGAGCCGCCTGTGGACCCACTATGCCCAGCACCCCCCGAGACCCACCCACAAATGCACAGTGCTCTGCGCAACACCACCTCTGCCCACAGCCCCACCACAACTGCCCAGCACCCCCCACAGAACCCCCACTTCCTAGTGCCCCAACACACACAGATCTTCTCTGTCCCTTCACAGCCCAGCACCCCCCTAGGCTGCCCACAGACCCACTCCCCCAAGCCCTGCCTCCCGGCTGCACTCACTGGCCCTGCTGGGAGGCGACTGTGTCTGCTGGGCGGAGCTGGCAGCGCAGCCAAGGCCGGTCCCAGGGCCGGGAATCGCTCCGGACCCTTGGAAGTGGTGTGATCAGCCAGGCCAGGACCTGCCCCGGCCGGGGTTAGGGTGACCAGATGTCCCGATTTTATAGGGACAGTCCCAATTTTGGGGTCTTTTTCTTTTATAGGCTCCTATTACCCCCCACCCCCTGACCTGATTTTTTACATTTGCTGTCTGGTCACCCTAGCCGGGGTCCCTCAAGACGCACTTGTTTGGAGGAGCCCAGCCAAGCTCTCTACACTGTTCCCCTCCCACACACACCCCGGCTGAGGCTGGCCAGGCTTCTGCACCATCCCAGGAGGCTCAGCTCTGAGGAGACAGGTGGGGCCTCACGGGGGTGGGAAGCAGAGACTGCCCGGAGCTGGAGATGCACTGGGGTCCGGCCAGGGGCCAGAGAGGAGCCCTCGGCCAGCTGGCGGGAACGTCAAAAGGAGCAAGTGGTGGATTGAGGAGCCAGTGGGGTCTCGGGGCGCAGTGCAAGCGGAGCAGGCCAGGGCCCCTTCTGAGCATAGGCCCAGCTCCATGGAGTCACTGGAGCTGTTGTAAACCTGGCACTGGCCAGGGGGTGCTCACTGCTCAACCCCTGGCTCTGCCACAGGCCCTGTCCCCACTTCACCCCTTCCCCTGAGCCTGCCATGCCCTGGGCCTCACCCCCCCCCCCCCGCCCCCTGAACGCCACGAAACAGCTGATCGGGAGGGAGGGGGAGGTGCTGATCGGTGGGGCTGCGGGTGGGCGGGAGGCGCTGGGAGCCGGTGGGAGGTGGGGGAGCTGATAGGGGGCTGCTGACGTATTACTGTGGCTCTTTGGCAATGTACAGTGGTAAATTCTGGCTCCTTCTCAGGCTCAGGTTGGCCACCCCTGCTCTAAGCACTGGGCTAAACGTACTTGGGGACAGCAGCTCCTGTTCCTCCAGCTGGATTTTGAACGGGCCCTGACCACTAGGCGTGCTCAGAGCCGTGCTTGCAGGATTCAAGCTAATTCATTTCTGCCTATGGGAGCTGAACCTCTGATTGCAGTGTAGCATACCTACCAGATCAGGCCTTGCAGGCAAGATGGGCATCCGTGCTCCTGCCTGTCTTCTCTGGTGAGGGTCCTGCTGCCTAGAGGGAGGCAGCAGTGTGCATACCCAGAGGCAGAAATACAGGCATCGAGGCAGCTTTCCTCTGAAAACAGAGGTGCCACATGAGTTTTGGTGTCTACGGACCGTTAGGGGCAGCCAAGTGGAGGTTTGGTGGATTGCAGTGGTGCCTAAAAATAGGATCTATATCTGGGGTTTAGGTGCCTAAGTCATCTAGCTAGCATGACTGAAAACAGCAGTGAAGATGCAGGCCTCAGAGCTGTACAAACCCAGCTGGAATTCTAGTTACGTGCTCCTGTTCCTAGCAGGCATGGGGCTGTGCTGCCACGTCCATATTGCTATCGGTAGCCGTGCTAGCTAGATGAAAGCTAGCATAGACGTGCCTATCTGTGTGCACTCACACAGCTGACTGCAATGTAGACATACCCTAAGGGTGTAAACAATTTCACCAGGAAGTGTGGGAATACCCAGGTAAGTTTCTATCCTTAGCCCCACCTCTGTCTTTCACCTTTGCTGACATGCCTCTTAATGGTGCAAGGCCACTTGACTCTCTGGTGCACATGGATTACAATAATCTGCACTTTTGCTCTACTCGGTACTCTCCCTTCCGGCCTCTGTCAAGCCCCAGGGGTCTCAGTCTCCTCTTGCAAGGATGTCTGTGGTGCTGGGTCTCCGTGGCGTGTTTGGCTGGATGGGTCTCTGGTGTGTATCTGGATAGCGTGTGTGTGGTCAGGAGGGGCACCAGCCTACAGTGAGGTGGGGTCCAAGGGCAGGGTCTTGTATGCCCCATATGGGGGTTAATATTTGTGGTGTCCAGGGCCCAGGCTGAGCCGTGAGGTCAGGAGATGAGCAGGTGGGATCCATGCTTCAGACACAGGTGTCCTGAGTTTTCTCTGGGAGAGGACGAGCCCTGTGACCCTCAGCGGAAAGTTAAAAAGGGCAGTGGCAGAGTTGTGGCTGGAGAGCTAGAGGGTCTGGGTCTGCCCCTGCCACCTGAATAGCCTCTTTTGTGTTCACTGCAACGGCCAGGGCGGTGCTGGGTCCATGATTGCAGCAACGAGGGTATGAAATGGCCCTGAGGAGATGGGCAAAGAACACCGCCTCTCCTAGGCCCAGGACCCAGCTGGTTACTGTCCCCATCTGGTCAGTGCGCAGCTCAAGCCAGCAAGTCACGTACCAGGTCAGTTTGTCCTAAACAATGAGCATTTTTGTTGCTGATTATCTAGGAGAACGAGCCAGTCAGGCGGGCAGAGCTACCAGGTATTGTGGAGAGCAGAGCCAGGCGGGTGCCAAATCCGTTAAAGTATGGCAGTTCTTCAGGGTGGGCAGCAGGGCTAGACTCTGTCCGATCCCCAGAGAGTGCAGGGCCCCGGACTGCTCCCCTGCCCCGCGAAGGGCTCTCTCATGGCCTGCAAAGGAGGGTCACTTCCTGGGTGGGACATCTACTTGGTAACACGGGGTGAAGGACACAGCCAGTCAGGGCCTGATCTCCGCACCTGCCAAAACAGTCTCTGCGGCTCCTGAGGTGTGGGGAGGTGGCAGGTGTGGGATGAGGGCGAGTCTCCATGAGCAGCTCCATCCGGAAAGCTGCACTCACCCCCTGCGGTAGGGCCACTTCCCCAGCTACGAGCTCTCAGGTAGGTTACAGAGCGGGACAAGGGAGGAAAGGGGGTGGGGAGCAGGAACCCCTCAATCGTAGCCACTGTATTGGGCACTGCCACCCCTTGCGACATAGGAGCCCAGGCTGGGCCTTTGCAGAGCTCCCTGCTCCCCACCCAGGCTGGGGGAGCTCACCCTGGGTGTGTGCGTTTGCCTGTCTAGTGAAGTGTGGAGGGCAGGAGGGTGTGGTCTGTCCATCTCACGCACACTGTTCTGCTGGCAACAGGCTAATGCAAATAACAGCTTGCTCAATCCTGCCCTTCCCCCACACAGGGAAGAGACCTGTCCCCACCTAGGCAAGGCAAGAAATACACTTTGAACTACGCTTGGCAGGGAAAGTAAACAGAGCAGAACTTGAGCTGCTGCTCCAATGTCTGTTAACCCATCAGCTCATGGCGGCAAGAGTGTCTGAGCATCTCCCCAGGGGAGACCTCCCCCTGCCTCTGGGCATGGGGAGAGAACCCCCTCGTTGGAATGGGACCCCACTCTGTCACTCAGTGGGACCTGGGGAAGGGGAAGCCCCTGAGCCCGCTATCCAGCCCCAGCCTGGGGGGTAGTGAAGAGGGAGCTTGCAGCATCCAGCATGAACCCATGGGAGAGGAGAGGACTTACTGAAAAGTGACCTGACACGTCTCTTTCACCTGAGCTCTCTGGTTCACCCTGGCCCTTCCAGACGAAGCTCGAGCCAGGGCTGCAGCCTGCAGCCAGAGGAAGGAAGCTGATTTCTAGCACATTGCTTCATACATCGGAGAAGGACACGTCACTCAGCTGTTACTGGAACTGGACAATTTTATTGAAAAATGTAACTCAGTACAAAGCAGTGGAAGCGTGACTGTCTAAGTGTCTGCTGGCTCCTTTCCCACCATGGCAAGGGAGGGCTCTTCATTCCTCTCATTCCCACAGAAGCCACCTCAGGGCCCCCAGAAGGATCAGCTGATCCATGAGGCCAAGAGATCAGCTACTGTTCCATGGCCCAGGAATCGGATAAGTTCCAGCAGCACAGGTGGGTGCTAGGAGGCAGCATGTCCCAGCAATAGCTTCCTTCACAAAGCAAATCATGGTGAAAAATCTTTCCTAGATACAATAAACCAACCATATTTACACAGCCATCAAACCCGCAGGCGGGCGCACCCAGCTCAGTATTGACCCAGAGCGCTTCACTGGCAGAGGGGTCTCCCCCATTCACCCACGCCCCTCTCCACACCTCTGCCAGATTTCTCCCCCCGTTGCCACGAGCCACCCCCATTCTTCAGCCTTGGCTTAGATTGCTAAGATACGGCTTGTTTAGCTCTCTCCCTGGTGGTAGGTGAGCGCCTGGCATCTGCCCTGCATGTTCCACGCCTCTCCCGCTGGCCAGCGCAGAGCAGTGGGGCATAAGTCAGAGATGACTCAGGAGAGAGCTCAGAGCCCTTTGGGGGCCGGGCATGGAACCCACCACCCTCCTCTGCTCTCTCTGCCCTCTCCCAACTCTGCTCTGAACGGTGTCTCTCCTCTGCTCTATCCCTTGCAGAAAGGACAGGGCGGGCGGGTGGGGTGCTCCCAGCCAATGCCAGCTGGGAGAGGCTGCTGGCACATTCACCACAAATACCTCTTCACCCTTAGTTACCCTTCCACCCCTCCCTGCCCGGGGCCTGACTCTCAGGCAGAGTGTTTCCTGAGCCAGCTGGAGGAATCCGTTGGGTTTGAAGGAGGAACGGAGCCCAGTGGGGTTTCTCCAGCCGGTGGGGATGAGGGTGTCTCAGAGCTGGGGTGCAATACATCAAAGACAAAATATCTACAAACAGAAATGAGAGTCTTAGCCAGGGTCTTGCTTCCCCTCGCCAGCAGTCCTGAGAGAGACAGAGCAGTTCCTCCTCCACCCAGCCCTTGGAATGACAATCAGAGTCTGATGAGCAGCCAGCCAACTGTTGTCCTTGGGGCAGCAAGGGGTGGCCGTGTTCCCCGGGAGTCCTAAGGGCTACAGAGAGCAGCGGGGGAGGCAGTGAAGTCAGGAGCAGTTTGCTGAATGGATCAGGGCAGGCAGGAGGGGTGCTGGGCTGCCTCCCTCACACGTAGTTCCTCTTGTCGTAGCTGGGCCCGGTGGATCTGGGAGCAGAGTAAGCCATCTTGGCTGGAGTGTACTTCTCGTCCTTGGGGGGGCAGGAGCAGCAGAGCAGAGCCCCCCCGAACAGCTGCAGTGCTGCAGCTGCCCAGCCCACGTAGAGGGAGGCTCCCAGCTCCCGCTTCTGTGACTCTAACACCAAAGGATTGTAGAACTCGCGGATGATGGTGTTGGCTGACCAGCACACGGGGATGAGGGTCATGATCCCAGCCAGCAAGAAGATCACCCCAGACACGATGGTGATCTTGGCCTTGGTGGTCTCATCTTCCACGCACCTGGTGCACTGTGCTCCGATGAGGGCAACCATGAGGCCCAGCACGGCCAGCACGATGGCGATCACCACCAGGGCACGAGCCGCCTGCAGGTCCTGGGGCAGCGCCAGCATGGAGTCGTAGACCTTGCACTGCATCTGGCCCGTGCTCTGCACCACGCAGTTCATCCACAGCCCCTCCCAGATGGTCTGGGCTGTCACGATGTTGTTCCCGATGAAGGCCGTCACCCTCCACATGGGCAGTGCACAGCACAGGATGGTGCCCACCCAGCCCACCACCGACAGGGCCACTCCACCGATCTCCAGCCCCATCGACATGTTGCCACGCCCTAAGTACTTTCAAGGCAACGGCAGAAAGGGAGCGGGACTCCTTAGCTGGCAGCACCTGCAGGCACCTGTCGTTGTCTGTGTAAGCTCCAGAGGATCCGCTCACTCCTGAGTGCACCTGTGTTGGTGGCTGCCTTATATCAGTGAGTGGAGCCAGGGCTGGGCTGCATTACCTCAGTGCTGCTCACTCACGCAGGGGTGGGGTTTCACCAACGGACTCTTTCCCTTTCGCTGACTCCTCTGCCACCGCCCCACCCCACTCCCTCTTTGTTTATGGAGATGGCATTGGTGAGAGAGGAGAATCGGGGAGGAGGCAGGAGGTGGAGCCAGAACCCTTCCCCGCTGGGCCCTGAGTTCCAACCTGCTGTTTTCATGGCCATCCCTGGTGACAGATGCTCGCTGGGCTGGTGCCAGGCAGACACAGTGCTAGGGATTAGGAGAAAGACTGGAGTGGATTCCTGTGCTCCCTGGAAAGGGCCACCTGGGGGGGTCATCTCAGACTCCAGGGAGGACGCAGCAGACCCTGTAAAGGGCAGGAATGGGACACTCTGCTTTTAGTAGCTGCTCCTGTTCCAGGGTCAGAGTGGAGGCCGTGAACCCAATGCTGTGTCCAGACTGGTGAGGCCCACTGACGCATGCTCGAGCATCCACTCCTCAGGCTCCAGGTGGCGACATGCAGCGGGAAAGCCACCTGCCTCACCCAGGCATCCCACCGGCACCAAGCCATCAGCCTGCACACCTGCCAGCGTGGACTGTCACAGACACGCGCAATCAGTATCGACGCAGCAAAGCCCTGCCCCAAGGAGCCAGCCCTGGTGCAGTGGCCTCCTGCTGCTCTGTTGGTCCCCAAGGCACCAGCCCCATCCCACCGGGCTGAGCGAAGTCACAGGTCTCCTTGCCTCTGGACGAGGGAGGGGTTCTTTATTCTCCACTCCATCCACTTTCCCCTTCTCCTCCCAACTGGAAAATGTGAAAGAAAAGAAAAGCGAGATTGGGAGGAGCGGGAGGGCGGGCTGGGGCGAGCGGATTTTAGGTGGGAAAGACCTGCTGGGCTGGAGACAGATGGAGATCATTTCCCTATTCTTCCTCCTTGGAAATCTCTCCCTCCTCCCACAGGCAAAGCTAGTGGAGCTGCTCTCCACAAAGGGGACCAGTCATCTATCCCACATCATGTCCTATCCCATAGCCCAGGCTGAGTCCTTAATGTGCCTGTTTCTCCAAACACACCAACCAATTAACACTCCTGCCCCCCCACTAATTCCTGCTGCCTCCCCGCTCCCCCAACCAACTTGTATAACTGACCGCGAGCTCCTCTCCCTGGGGCGGTGGGGGGCACTGGTGAGGATCCTGGCCATGAGCCCTGTCCTTCACTGGCTCGGGGGCTAACATTCAGATGTTATATCTGAATTCATGTTATATCGGGTGGCATTATATCGAGGTAGAGGTGTACATGTAGTTGTATTTAAAACATTTCCTATGTCAGAAAGTGTATGAAAAAAAATTGTACAAGCAACTAGACTGGACGACTATAAAGGTTTATTACATCTATTGAAAAAGGATACAATAAAAAGATACCAAAGCCATATTATCAATTTATTCAAGATTTGTCAGTAATTGAAGACATTTTGTTTAAGGGTAATTGAGAGTAATTTCATTAGGGCTAACAGCAGAGATGTTGAAACACATACATGAGGGACATTTAGGCACAGAAAAATGTAAACACTGTGCAAGAGAGGTTCTGTATTGGCCACAAATGAACCCAAACATAAAGGATTATATAAAAGAATGTGACATGTCAAAATGTAGAAATGCTCAGTCTAAACCACCTATGGCATTTCTTCAAGAAAACTTAAGACCTTGATCATAGGTTTAGATCTATTTGAATATAAAGGACATGCATATGTGATAGTTCTTGATGGTTTTTCACATTTTCCTGAAATATCTATACTAGAAAACACATGTGCCAAACAAGCCACGAATAAAACTAAATCAATTTTTTGCAAGGCATGGCATTGCCAATATGGTAATGACTGATAATGGACCTCAATTTCACAGTCAAAAATGTAAAAGTTTTGTCATAGCATATTATCATATTTCAAACATATTACATAGAATCATAGACTCATAGAAGATTAAGGTTCATAGAATCATAGCAGGTTGGAAGAGACCTCAGGAGGTCATCTAGTCCAACCCCCTGCTCAAAGCAGGACCAACCCCAACTAAATCATCCCAGCCAGGGCTTTGTCAAGCCGGGCCTTAAAAACCTCTAAGGATGGAGATTCCACCACCTCCCTAGGGAACCCATTCCAGTGCTTCACCACCCTCCTAGTGAAATAGTGTTCGCAATATCCAACCTAGACCTCCCGCACTGCAACTCGAGACCATTGCTCCTTGTTCTGTCATCTGCCACCACTGAGAACAGCTGAGCTCCATCCTCTTTGGAACACCCCTTCAGGTAGCTGAAGGCTGCTATCAAATCCCCCCTCACTCTTCTCTTCTGCAGAATAAATAAGCCCAGTTCCCTCAGCTTCTCCTTGTAAGTCATGTGCCCCAACCCCCTAATCATTTTTGTTGCCCTCCGCTGGACTCTCTCCAATTTGTCCACATCCCTTCTGTAGTTGGGGGACCAAAACCGGATACAATACTCCAGGTGTGGCCTCACCAGTGCCAAATAGAGGGGAATGATCACATCCCTTGATCTGCTGGCCATGCTCCTACTATTGCAGCCCAATATGGCGTTGACCTTCTTGGCAACAAGGGCACACACTGCTGACTCATATCCAGCTTCTCATTCACTGCAATCCCCAGGTCCTTTTCTGCAGAACTGCTGCTTAGCCAGTTGGTCCCCAGCCTGTAGCGGTGCATGGGATTCTTCCATCCTAAGTGCAGGACTCTGCACTTGTCCTTGTTGAACCTCATCAGATTTCTTTTGGCCCAATCCTCTAATTTGTCTAGGTCCCTCTGTATCCGATCCCTATCCTCCAGCGTATCTACCACTCCTCCCAGTTTAGTGTCAACTATGAACTTGCTAAGGATGCAATTCATCCCATCATCCAGATCATTAATAAAGATGTTGAACAAAACTGGCCCCAGGACCGACCCCGGGGCACTCTGCTTGATATTGGCTGCCAACTAGACATTGAGTCGTTGATCACTACCCGTTGAGCCCGACGATCTAGCCAGCTTTCTATCCACCTTACAGTTCATTCATCCAATCCATATTTCTTTAACTTGCTGGCAAGAATACTGTGGGAGACTATCAAAATCTTTGCTAAAGTCAAGATATATCACGTCCACCGCTTTCCCCATATCCACAGAGCCAGTTATCTCATCATAGAAGGCAATCAAGTTGGTCAGGCAGGTGAATCCAGGTGCCTTGGTGAATCCATGTTAACTGTTCCTGGTCACCTTCCTCTCCTCCAAGTTCTTCAAAATGGATTCCTTGCAATCCTTGGATGCAGAAACAAGGGAACATAAGACCAATAGTCCTTCTAGCCCAATATCCTGTCTCCTGACAGTGGCCAATGCCAGATGCTTCAATGGGAATGAACAGAATAGAACTATTATCAAGTGATCCATCCCGTCATCCAGTCCCAGCATCTAGCAGTCAGAGGTTTAGGGCCACCCCGAGCAGGGGGTGGTGTCCCTGCTCATCTTGGCTAATAGCAATTGTTGGACCTATCCTCCAGGAACATATGTAATTATTTTGTGAATCCTGTTATACTTTTCACTTTCATAACATCCCCAGGCAACAACTTCCACAGGTTAACTGTGCATTGTGTGAAGAAATACTTACTATTGTTTGTTTTAAAGCTGCTGCCTATTAATTTCATTGGGTGACCCCTGGTTTTTTCCACATCATGATTTTGTAGACTTCTATCATATCCTAAGTTCCCTCTAAGCTGTGCAGGAAAAGGCTCATTACTGCTGATCACCTGTTAACAAAGGCCAAGATCAAAGGCCGCAATGTGTAAAAGAATGGCTGAGCTGCCAAGTCGCGGGGTTCTGGTTCTGGATCTAAGATGGATGAACTTGTAAACACAGATAAAATCTGTGGTTTAAAGGACTAAAATCTATCAAAGCCTGAGGCTGGAGCTGGGGGGTGACCTCTGGTAAGCTTATTAGTATGTGCGTAGTTTCTTTTATTGTTTTAATACGTTTTCTCTGTAATGCTTTCACCGTATGAATAAATGTGCTTGCTTAGAAGGGGCTGCGTGATATTTATAACCGCAGGCAGTAAATTGGTCAGAGCTCTAGGAGAGAAAGCAAAACACAGACACTGGCTTTTTAGGCAGTCTGCCTTGCTGTAGACAGGGGTGGCTCTATGTTTTTTGCCACCCCAAGCACGGCAGGCAGGTGGCCTTCAGTGGCACACCTGCTGGTCGTCCGTGGTCACGCGGATTCAGCAGTGTTTCTGCAGGTGATCTGCCGGTCCTGCGCCAACGGCGTACCCACCGCCGAATTGCCGCCGAAACTGCGGGACCGGCGGACCTCCCGCAGGCATGCTGCCGAAGGCCACCTGACTGCTGCCCTCACAGCGACCAGCAGGCCGCCCCTTGCAGCTTGCCACCCCAGGCACGCACTTGCTGTGCTGGTGCCTGGAGCCCCCCCCGGCTGTAGATATCACAGTGTGAGGCATGTTTAAAATCCCTGGTCAGGAGTGAGTGAGACGTAGGTCTTGGCCCAGGAGAGGTGGTGGCCGGGAGCTGGAAGCCTAAAGTGGGTGCCCTTGGTGGACCATAGAGTGGGTACAGATGCAGTTGCCCTGAAACTGTGACATAGATGGTGGAAGAAGTGAATATGGGGTCTATGACTGTGTGAACTGCATAAGTGCCAACAGGTCTGAAAGCAAGTACTGTAGAGGGAAAAAGCTCAGAGCAAAGTCTGAGTCTTTTTGGGAAAGAAATAGTGAAGACAGACAGGGAATAATGAGTTAAGAAGAGCTGGAGAAAAGTCAGACACTTGAGCTCTGAAGAGAAAGGCAGCTGCATACTGAGGAGTGGAAAAAGTTGACTTGCTATATTCTGGTGATCAAAAGATTGTCCTGGTTTGCAGGGTGCATCCAGCCCACTGGCAGAGGGTCCAGCAGGTGGGGGAAATCTTGGAGCCAACTTCCTGGACAGAAGCAAGGAAGAGGCTGACAGAGTCAACACCCATGCTCCATCCAGATCAAATATATCGCTGCAATGAGGATCGGGGTCAGATCTACAGGCAGATCAAGAGAGGATACAGCTGGAGAGTGTGATGGGTTGGATCACAGAAACCCCCTGGGAGCTGCCACCTGATGTGCCAAGACTACTTCTACCCCTGCCTTCCCTGCCAGCTCAGGACTTCAGCACCCTGTCTTGCTGAGCCAGACACACCCGTCTGCTCCAACACAGACCCAGGGTCTGAATCACTTGCCCCAAGGCTGCAGGTTTACTTGAAATCAGTTCACAGAAGTGTGCTTGTCTTTAGCACTCAGATGCCCAACTCCAAATGGGGTCTAAACCCAAATAAATCCGTTTTACCCTGTATAAAACTTATACAGGGTAAACTCATAAATTGTTTGCCCTCTATACCACTGATAGAGAGATATGCACAGTTGTTTGCTCCCCCAGGTATTAATACATACTCTGAGTTAATTAATAACTAAAAAGTGATTTTATTAAATACTGAAAGTAGGATTTAAATGGTTCCAAGTAGTAACAGACAGAACAAAGTAAGTCACCAAGCAAAATAAAATAAAATGCGCAAATCTATGTCTAATCAAACTAAATACAGATAATCTCACCCTCAGAGATGCTTCAGTAAGTTTTTTCTCAGACTGGACACCTTCCAGGCCTGGGCTAAATTCTTTCCCCTGGTACAGCTCTTGTTCCAGCTCAGGTGGTAGCTAGGGGATTCTTCATGATGGCTCCTCTCCTTTCCTCTCTTTGTTCTGTTCCACCCCTTTATATATCTTTTGCATAAGGCGGGAACCCTTTGTCCCTCTGGGTTCCCACCCCCCCCCCTCACTGGAAAAGCACCAGGTTAAAGATGGATTCCAGTTCAGGTGACATGATCACATGTCACTGCAAGACTTCATTGCCCACTGGCCAGCACACACATATACAGGAAGTCTCACAGGTAAAACAGAGACATCTACAGACAATGGTCCTGGTTAATGGGAGTCATCAAGATTCCAAACCACCATTAATGGCTCACACTTTGCATAATTACAATAGGACCTCAGAGTTATATTTCATATTTCTAGTTCCAGATACAAGAGTGGTACATTTATACAAATAGGATGATCACACTCAGTAGATTATAAGCTTTGTAATTATACCTTACAAGAGACCTTTTGCATGAAGCATATTCCAGTTACATTATATTCACTCATTACCATATTTTTATAAAACCATAGAGACTGCACAACATCTCAGAGAGAGACAGACTGTATCTGGAAACCCAGTGCCAGCAGCAGCACAAGAGAGCAGAGAAGAAACAGCGGCAGCATGAGAAGAGAGAGGAGAGGGAACCTCAATATCAGCTCAAGATGGAGAGACTGCGCCAGCAAAACCATAATCCAGGGAGAAGTGGCAGATATGGCAAGATCATGCAATATCCTTGAAGACATTATTGTTTGTGTATTACTGTGGGACAGGAGTGTTGGTAACCTCTTTAGGGTTACAGATGTGACAGATGTGAAACCTGGGAATTCCAACAGTGCCGGAGGAGTGTGGTCTTTCACGACAGTAAGTGTGAAGTGGATTTCCTGGGGAATCATTAGGGAAAGGTTATTGCAACCCAGCCTTTTGAAGCTATGCCCTGGGGAAAGGCTCAAGCCAGAGCTGTCAGGGCTTCCAGTTTCTCAACAGACCACCAAGTGGGCAGCTGGAGCTCTGGGCAGCCATGTCAATTTTGTTTTGACAAGTCAAAATGGAATGTCATTTTGATTTTTCTAAATGAAAGTTTCAGCCCTCCCCCAACCCCCCCCAGTTCCATGGGAAATTCTGAAGCTGGGAGTTTTCTTTCCTATGCAGAATATATATTTTTTTAATGTAAGAATTTCATGCAGAACAGGAATTCCAGCCCAAACTCCAGTGCCCGCTTCTCCCAGCTGGAAGCTCTGTAGGACAGGCAGCCTGGGGAGCCCACAGCTATTTTAGTTTTGGTCTGTCCTCACAGGAGGTGCTGTGGGGAAGGGGTAGGAGCATTGGCTGTGGGGGGAGCTCCCAGCTACTCCAGTCCCGGCCTCTCCCAGCAGGCGGTGCTGTACTGAATGGTGTAGCAGCACTGTTTTTTTGCACAGAAGTGGAGTTTATTTCATATCTGGAGTTCTTTATCACATCTTACATTTAACATGCTTTCCAAAACTAAGGCCGTTTATGTAAGATTACAGCCCTATCACCTTATATACACACAGATTGTTTCTTATCTGCCACCAGCCCAGTGTGCTCAGGGAGCAGTTGACTCCCTTTGCATCGCTGTGCAAAGTGCAGGCATGCTTCACGGGGCACGCTCCCCCCAGAAAACACTGGGACAAAGAAGAGGGGCAAAGATCAACAACCTGTCCTGAATGACAACTGGCCCCACTACTCCCTCTGTGCCTGCAGGCTCCTTCCTGGCAGCCCTGCGGTGAGTCAGTGCACGCTGGCTGTGCAGACCGCAGGGCAATGGGATTTATAGCTGCTCCTCTCCAGGAGATAAATAGGTTTCCATTCTGGTCCCCTTGTTTTTATTTTGTCCTTGAGTTTAACCGATGCAGATAATCTGCATCATCTCAGCCAGAGGCACTGCCCGGTGAGCCCCACAGCTGTAACTTTGTGGCAGGAATTCAAATGTCTGAAAGGCCAAAACTATGGCTACGTCTACACTACACAGCTTTTAGCGACATGGCTGTGTTGACACAGCCGTGCTGCTAAAAGTCGCGCAGTGGAGCCACTGTTTGTCGGCTCTCCTGCCAACAAAAAACTTCTACCCCCCAACGAGCGGCATTTGCATTGTCGGCAGGAAAGCACTCCTGGGGTGGCAAGCTGCGTGGGGAGGCCTGCCGGTCGCTGTGAGGGCGGCAGTCAGGCTGCCTTCGGCGGCTTGCCTGCGGGAGGTCCGCCGGTCCCGCGGATTCGGCGGCAATTCGGCGGCGGGTACGCTGAAGCTGCGGGACTGGCGGATCTCCCGCAGACATGCCGCCAAATCCACGGGACCGGGGACCTCCCGCAGGCATGCCGCCAAAGGCCACCTGCCTGCCGTGCTTGGGGAGGCAAAAAAGCTGGAGTCGCCCCTGCTCACTGCCTCATTCGCAGAGTTGGCCAATCTCAAACCTGGGGTATGTGTGTGTATGCAGGAACCACACGCCCCCTCCCCTGCCAACATGAAGGCGATGGAATCAGGCTTCCCTAGGGCCAGAACTCTGCAGATCTGCGCTGCAGGATGAACTGCCGGGTTCATACTGAGCTTCATGCCCTGGCTCAGGCAGTGAGCACTGACCACTGTGCCCATTGTACCCACAGTTTGCAGGAGTTTATCAGCCAGGCTTCTGCACATCCAGTGACTCCAGCTCCCTCTCTGCTGAGGAGCCAGGCCACCTGCTGAGACTCTTTGGAGCTGTCTCCTGCACGGTGTGGGTGACCCCTACAGTTCTGTCTATCTAGGCACTTCCAGTGTCCCAATCACCATAGTTTCTAGGCAGAGTAACTGTCCCCACATCTGGAAACAGGAGGGCACACTGAGCTGGGGGTCTGCATGCTTTTTTTTTTTTTTTTTTTTTTTGCATGGGCAAAGGGGTCCAGGAGAGCTGGCTGTATTTTAAAGAATCCTTATTGAGGTTGCAGGAACAAACCATCCCGATGTGCAGAAAGAATAGTAAATATGGCAGGCGACCAGCTTGGCTTAACAGTGAAATCCTTGCTGATCTTAAACACAAAAAAGAAGCTTACAAGTGGAAGATTGGACAAATGACCAGGGAGGAGTATAAAAATATTGCTCAGGCATGCAGGAGGGAAATCAGGAAGGCCAAATCACACATGGAGTTGCAGCTAGCAAGAGATGTTAAGAGTAACAAGAAGGGTTTCCTCAGGTATGTTAGCAAGAAGAAGAAGGTCAAGGAAAGTGTGGGCCCCTTACTGAATGAGGGAGGCAACCTAGTGACCGAGGATGTGGAAAAAGCTAATGTACACAATGATTTTTTTGCCTCTGTCTTCACGCACAAGGTCAGCTCTCAGATTGCTGCACTGGGCAGTACAGCATGGGGAGAAGGTGACCAGCCCTCTGTGGAGAAAGAAGTGGTTCGGGACTATTTAGAAAAACTGGACGTGCACAAGTCCATGGGGACGGATGCGCTGCATCCGAGGGTGCTAAAGGAGTTGGCGGGTGAGATTGCAGAGCCATTAGCCATTATTTCTGAAAACTCATGGCGATCGGGGGAGGTCCCGGATGACTGGAAAAAGGCTAATGTAGTGCCCATCTTTAAAAAAGGGAAGAAGGAGGTTCCGGGGAACTACAGGCCAGTCAGCCTCACCTCAGTCCCTGGAAAAATCATGGAGCAGGTCCTCAAGGAATCAATTATGAAACATTTAGAGGAGAGGAAAGTGATCAGGAACAGTCAGCATGGATTCACCAAGGGGAAGTCGTGTCTGACTAACCTAATTGCCTTCTATGATGAGATAACTGGCTCTGTGGATGAGGGGAAAGCAGTGGATGTGTTATTCCTTGACTTTAGCAAAGCTTTTGATACGGTCTCCCACAGTATTCTTGCCGCTAAGTTAAAGAAGTATGGGCTGGATGAATGGACTGTAAGGTGGATAGAAAGCTGGCTAGATCGTCGGGCTCAATGGGTAGTGACCAATGGCTCCATGTCTAGTTGGCAGCTGGTTTCAAGCGGAGTGCCCCAAGGGTCGGTCCTGGGGCCAGTTTTGTTTAATATCTTTATTAAAGATCTGGAGGATGGTGTGGACTGCACTCTCAGCAAGTTTGCAGATGACACTAAACTAGGAGGCGTGGTAGATACATTAGAGGGTAGGGATCGGATACAGAGGGACCTAGACAAATTAGAGGATTGGGCCAAAAAAAACCTGATGAGGTTCAACAAGGACAAATGCAGAGTCCTGCACTTAGGACAGAAGAATCCCATGCACTGCTACAGACTAGGGTCCGAATGGCTAGGTAGCAGTTCTGCAGAAAAGGACCTAGGGGTCACAGTGGACGAGAAGCTGGATATGAGTCAACAGTGTGCTCTTTTTGCCAAGAAGGCTAACGGTATTTTGGGCTGTATAAGTAGGGGCATTGCCAGCAGATCGAGGAATGTGATCGTTCCCCTTTATTCGACATTAGTGAGGCCTCATCTGGAATACTGTGTCCAGTTTTGGGCCCCACACTACAAGAAGGATGTGGAAAAATTGGAAAGAGTCCAGCGGAGGGCAACAAAAATGATTAGGGGGCTGGAGCACATGACTTATGAGGAGAGGCTGAGGGAACTGGGATTGTTTAGTCTCCAGAAGAGAAGAATGAGGGGGGATTTGATAGCAGCCTTCAACTACCTGAAGGGGGGTTCCAAAGAGGATGGAGCTTGGCTGTTCTCAGTGGTGGCAGATTACAGAACAAGGAGCAATGGTCTCAAGTTGCAGTGGGGAAGGTCCAGGTTGGATATTAGGAAAGACTATTTCACTAGGAGGGTGGTGAAACACTGGAATGCGTTACCTAGGGAGGTGGTGGAGTCTCCTTCCTTGGAGGTTTTTAAGGCCCGGCTTGACAAAGCCCTGGCTGGGATGATTTAGCTGGGGATTAGTCCTGCTTTGAGCAGGGGGTTGGACTAGATGACCTCTTGAGGTCCCTTCCAACTCTGATATTCTATGATTCTCTGATTCTATGATTCTGGCTCCTGCACGGGCAGCTGCTCCCTGGATCCTGAAAACCACCTTTACAAAAGGTATTTTATGGGCAAGGAAACCAAATCAGAAGGGGACAGATTTGCATTTGCTCAGAGTCAGCATCCACCAGGCACCCAACATCCTCATTCCAGAGGTAGAGCGACCCTCTTTGGGTCTGACAAGGTGGGGGAGGGAATATCTTTTATTGGGCCAACTCTGATGGTGGGAGACAAACTGTCTATCTTACCCAGAGCTCTTCTTCAGGTCTCTCAGCCTGTCCGTCTCTCACCACACTCGCGCTCTTGCTCACAAACACACTCCGTCAGGCTCAAACTCCATGATGCTGGGTGCTGTACCAACACAGACGCAGTCTAATCTAGTCTGAGCTAATCAATGGTGTCTCTAAGAATCTTTACCATCTAAGAGCTTCTGACCCAAAAGGAGTCATACAGCCATAGAGTTTAAGGCCAGAAGGAACCACTAGATCAAGGGTGGGCAAACTTTTTGGCCCAAGGGCCACATCTGGGTGGGGAAATCGCATGCAGGGCCCTGGAGGAGGGGGCAGAGGGCTCCACGCACTGCCCTCACCTGCAAGTACCTCCCCTGAAGCTCCCATTGGCTGTGGTTCCCCGTCCCCAGCCAATGGGAGCTGCGGAGGGGGGGAGGGTGGTGCCTGCAGGCGAGGGCAGCGTGCGGAGCCCTCTACCCCCGCCCCCCCCAGGGGCCACAGGGACATGGTGCTGGCCACTTCTGGGAGCGGCATGGGGCCCTCGGTGCCACTGGGGTGGCAATCCTGCGGGCCGGATCCAAAGCCCTGATGGGCCGGATCTGGCCCGTGGGTCATAATTTGCCCACCCCTGCACTAGATCATCCGGTCTGATCTCCTGTTAGACGGTCCAGTGGGCATCTCT
Source organism: Trachemys scripta elegans (assembly GCF_013100865.1). Lineage (NCBI taxonomy): Eukaryota > Metazoa > Chordata > Testudines > Emydidae > Trachemys > Trachemys scripta. The sequence continues at coordinate 23,220,433 of NC_048315.1, read as the reverse complement.
CTGACGTTATCTAGTCTTGGGTTATTAGCTCTCCAGGGCAGGGACTGTCTCTTCAAATATGTTTGTGCACCATCTGGGCAATGTCCTGGTTATACCTTTGGGTGCTACCACAATCAACAACTATTAACGCTCTATCTGGGAGCAGATCTGACTCCATGGATGCATGTTTCCTGGCATTGTCACGGCGCAGTTTTGTGGCATGCGAGAATGCAGGGACAGGCTCAATCAGAGGAGTTTGCTGTGGAAGGCAGTAACCTGACTGCCTTGCTCTGCTGCAAAGTCAAGAGCAATCTCCATTTGAAATGTTGCCAGCAGGGTGGATAAAAATCAATGATATTTTTTTTTTATAAAAAAAATCAGATTTTTTTTATTTAAATCAGATTTTTTTAGATAAAATGCTTTTTGAGGAGAAAGCCTATCTAAAGATAGTTTTAATTAAGATACATTATAGCTCAAAGATATCTCATCATAGAATAGGGATTATAAATTCTAATTCTATAGTATGAGACAATATATTCATGTAATGTTTAAGAAAAGTTTTGTAAATGAGTTCCAATAGTTCATGGATTAGGGACCCAATCTTATGGGATTCCAGGGGCTTCTGTATAGGTTATTTAGGTTAATCTTTCTATCTACCCAATGGGACTTAGTGCTCAGTCTAGAAGATGCCATCAGAGATGCTTAGTTTTGCAGTTCTCAAACTGTGAATTTATGTCTCCAGAGGTAACATGCTTGTTAACAGAAAAATGTTTTTAAATAAATAATATAGAGAGGTGAGAAATAACAAACCTCAACCCTATTGTCCCTCTGCAAATTTGTGTACAGAGAGTCAATCCCTTACCTCTCTCTAAAAGTGCAAAGTTTCAAAAAGTTCAATGAACAGAAGAATGTTGGGGGTGGAATAGATCTGGACAAGGAGAAGAAGTCTGGAGATAAATGTGAGAAGGGAGGGACAGGCAGTAGAAACAAAACTGAAACTGTTTAAACAGCATATTCCAGAAGTCTTGAGGTCTTTCTGAATGTAACCTTCATTGATTGAGATCTACCATACCGTTCTCTCACTAGAAGGGAAAACCTATAATGGCAGCAGGCTGTAAAAGAGACCCAATTTGGGAATATTTTACTGAAGTTCCTCTACCTGTGGGTGAGACAGGCATGCATGCAAAATTCAAACAGTGCAAGAAAGAAATGCAAGGCCTGGTTGCCCGAATGAAACAACATCACGAGGAGTGTTTATTCTCGGGAGGAAGCTGCGTTGAAGATGCTGAAAGGAACATCTCTGAACATGTAGGATCTTCAGGTTGGTAACAACCAACAAGAATGCACTTTTATGTAGAAATCCATGATTAAACCGAGTCTTCCTGACTAGTGATTTAAATCAAACTGATTTAAATAAAATCCACCCTGGTTCCCAGCCTGCCACACCCATGCTGTCGAACTAGGGCCCCAGGCCTTGTCTCGCATGCATGAAGAGCCAGGACGGTACACCTGCCCAGGGCTGGGCTGTGCAAAATCCGATGGGACAAGCCAGAGTGGGCCAGAGCAGCCAGCTTCCAAGAAGCCAGCCACGCAGCACTGCAGCGTTCCATACTGTGGAGGTTCTTGGCTGGGTTACCCTTTGCACTAGAGGTATTCCCAGTTCTCCACACAGTGCGCGTGTGTGTGGGCTGTGTTACTCTGTCTTGGGCAATATGCCGGCAGTATTGCTAACACTTGCAAAGGGATCATGATCTACAGGATTTTGGTGCCTGTCAGGATAGGAGAAGTTCCTCTGTTCCTGTGATTTTGAGGGTAGGCATGCAGGCAGAGCTCTGAGGACCCAGATCTGCCCAGCCACTGAGCCTTCACGTGTAGATCAGCTTAGCAGAGAGAGGGTCAGGGCAGCAGGGGGTGGGGGAGAAGTTGAGGAATTGGTGCTGTTGGGATCTGGGCAGAAAAGAAGCCCTGGAGCAGCAGGAGGAAAGAAGAAATAAAATAAAAAATAATTACTTGTAGCTATTAGGACAATTGAAATGGGATTTTTATAAAAAACTAAATCATGATACTGTCTCAGATGACCTCATTAAAAAAAACAAGGGAAATACAACCGAGATGGAGCTACTATAAGGTAGGTGAACAACTGGTTGGAAAATCGTTCCCAGAGAGTAGTTATGAGTGGTTCACAGTCAAGTTGGAAGGGCATAACGAGTGGGGTCCTGCAGGGATCAGTTCTGGGTCTGGTTCTGTTCAATATCTTCATCAATCATTTAGATGGTGGCATAGAGAGCACATTTATAAAATTTGCGGATGATACCACGCTGGGAGAGTTGACAGCACTTTAGAAGACAAGATTAAAATTCAAAATGATCTGGACAAACTGGAGAAATGGTCTGAAATTCAATAAGGACAAATGCAAAGTACTCCACTAAGGAAGGAACAATCAGTTGCACACATCCAAAATGGGAAATGACTGCCTAGGAAGGAGTACCGCAGAAAGGGATCTGGGGGTCATAGTGGATCACAAACTAAATATGAGTCAACAGTATAACACCGTTGCAGAAAAAGCAAACATCATTCTGAGATGTATTAACAGGAGTGTTGTAAGCAAGACACAGGAAGTAATTCTTCCGCTCTACTCCGCGCTGATTAGGCCTCAACTAGAGTATTGTGTGCAGTTCTGGGTGCCACATTTCAGGAAAGATGTGGAGAAATTGGAGAAAGTCCAGAGAAGAGCAACAAAAATGATTAAAGGTCTGGAAAACATGACCTATGAGGGAAGATTGAAAAAATTGGATTTGTTTAGTCTGGAGAAGAGAAGACTGAGAGGGGACATAACAGTTTTCAAGTACATAAAAGGTTGTTACAAGGAGGAGAGAGAAAAATTGTTCTCATTGTTCTCTTGTTCAATTGTTCTCTGAGGATAGGACAAGAAGCAATGGGCTTAAATTGCAGCAAGGGAGGTTTAGGTTGGACATTAGGAAAAACTTTCTAACTGTCAGGCTCGCTAACCACTGGAATAAATTGCCCAGGGAGGTTGTGGAATCTCCATTACTGGAGGTTTTTAAGAGCAGGTTGGACAAACACCTGTCAGGGATGGTCTAGATAATACTTAGTCCTGCCTTGAGTGCAGGGAACTGAACTAGATGACCTCTCGAGGTCCCTTCCAGTCCGACGATTGTATATATTGTAACTGCAGAGTCATTTATCTGTCAATATAGTTAGTAAAATGAGAAGAAGAAAGGCAAATGATTTTATGGTTTCACAGTAGTGAAGGTAAGTGGAGTCCCGCATGCGCAGACAGAGAGTGACGTGTTTTGGGAGCATTAAAGATTGTCTTTTCAACCTACAATTCTCACACGCACACACTGGCAGAGAACTACAGGGGAGTTAAGGAGTCAAATGACAGACTGAAAAGAATGATGTGGGGGGCCTGAGTCATGATTGTTGAGGTTATGAGGCTGACAGCCATGAGCCCATGTACCCCAGAGGGGCTGCACGGGAAAGGTGGCTCAGGCCACCTGAACCAAATTCTTTCTGACATAGAATCCCAGAAAGGTGGGGCTGGAAGGGACCCGGGGACATTCCTGGCAGCTGTTTGGCCTGTTCTTAAAAATCTCCAGTGAGGGCGATTCCAGGACCCTGCTTGGAAGTCTGTTCCAGAGCTTGACTCCCTTATGGGGGGGGGGGGCGTAGTGGGAGATTGGGGGAGCAGGGGGTAGTGTTGCCAATTTTGATTGGGTGTATTCCTTCCTGGGGCTTCATTACATGACATAATCTTCAATGAAAGATTAATCTTTAATTCCTGGAGACTCCAGGACAATCGGGAGGGGGGCGCCGGGAGCCCAGCGCTGGAGGGGTGCAGGGAGGGGGAATGGCTGGAGCCTGCGCCTCTTGTTGGCCGGACTCGGCGGGGCCTCGCGGGGAGGCTTGCGGCTGCCTGGCCCAGCCGAGCTCCCGGAGGGACTTTCCCGCAGGGCCACAGAAACTGCCGGGAAGGAAGCGGGTGCGGGTGACTCAGCAGCCCTGGGAGTCCCGATGTCGGGACCTATGTCCCCGTGAGTCAGGGCCACGCACGGGAGCAGGTATCGGCTCCGCACCCGAGAGTCCGGCCCACGTCACGGAGACGCCCCCCCCGCACTGACCGCCCCCCCAGTCAGCTCCTCCGCCCCCCCGCTCCTCCGCATCCCCCCCGCACTGACCGCCCCCCCAGTCAGCTCCTCCGCCCCCCCCGCTCCTCCGCATCCCCCCCGCACTGACCGCCCCCCCAGTCAGCTCCTCCGTCCCCACCGCCCCCCCCGCCCCCCCCCCCCCCCCGGCCGCC
>NC_048315.1:23190965-23215806 GCF_013100865.1 Trachemys scripta elegans | reverse complement strand
GGGGGGCTAGGGAGGGGCTGGCTGTCCCGTCTGGGACCTCGGTGCCCCATAGGGGGGCTAGGGAGGGGCGGGCTGTCCCGCCTGGCACCTCGGTGCCCCATGGGGGGCTAGGGAGGGGCTGGCTGTCCAGTCTGGGACCTCGGTGCCCCATAGAGGGGATAGGGAGGGGCTGGCTGTCCCGTCTGGGACCTCGGTGCCCCATGGGGGGGATAGGGAGGGGCTGGCTGTCCCGTCTGGCACCTCGGTGCCCCATGGGGGGGATAGGGAGGGGCTGGCTGTCCCGTCTGGCACCTCGGTGCCCCATGGGGGGGATAGGGAGGGGCTGGCTCTCCAGTCTGGGACTCCCCCTCACATGGCTGTTGCAGTCCCCTGTCCCAAACTCCTGAACTGCTCTTTGCCACGTTTGTTGGCTCTGTCCTGTTTGGGGTTGTGTTGCTTAGCTGCACAGCTGGCCCCGTCACCGGCAGGCCTGGGCGAGCGGGGACACAGCTTGTTTTCCGGCTGTTGTTACCTGCAGTCGACCAATAATATTTATCTGGCGCTATCCCATGGACCCCCCTCTGCCCAGGGCCCTGTGATGGGCAGTGGGAAGCTGTGTCAAACCCACCCATGGGAAGAACACAGAAACCTAAAAGTCACTGGGCAAGATGTTCAAAATGGGTGTCTACACGTAGGCATCTACATCTCTGCATAGCCCCCCGATACACTTGGTTTGACCCAGGTCCAAGGCTGTCCCTTGACATCTCCTCTGTCTCTAGGATTTTATACTGTGCGCATTGTCATGGGAACCGAGTGCCTGGGGCTGAGCTAGAGATCAGCCCCACGGGGGGTGGGAAGGCAAATTCATGCACGTCTGGAAAGCACCCAGAGATCCTGGGATGGAAGGTGTCAGCATTAAGTCATTAGTATACTTGTTATATGGGGAAAGAGGGACATTGAGTCAGTTAGGGCCTGAAGGGAAAGGAGGAGAATGGGATAATGGAGGCAGAGTGCTAGATTCACAAAGGGATTTAGGCACGTAACTGCCACTTTAGGCACCGAAGTCCAAAATTCAGATCCTCAAACAGCTGCCACCTGATCTGCAGTTGTCTAGGTCTCCCCTAGTACAGCCCCTTACGTCTCTGTCAGAGGCTGTCCGCTCAGCTCCTAGATCCTCAAGCCAGGTGTTCCCCTGCTTATCATGCCTGCCGGGCCCAATCCCGCGGGCATGCGCAGGGGCTGCCTGCCAGGCCCCATGTGAAACAACCAAGGGGGAGATGGCCGTGCCCCCATAGACTCAAGTGGCCAGTGGTTAGAGCATTCACACAGGACATGGGAGACCCCAGTGCAAGTAAACTCAGGGCTCCCCACCCCAAGCACTGAGCTACGGAGTCATGCTCACCTCATGCTCTCTTTTTGATCCAGTGAATCTGCAAGTATTTTAAACACAGTGAAACAGCTCCAGCCGACAGATTGGGAGGTCGCTCTGCCTGGCGGTTCAGGCATTCCCTGGGGAGATAGGCGAGCTGCTCCCAATCAGGTTGAGTGGGGATTTGAACTCGGGTCTCCTGTATTCTGGGTAAATGCTGTGACCCGGGGAAGGGGGAATGCTGCCTCCTCCTTAGTTTTTCCTGAAAAAAGGCTGACCTGGTTCAGCCCTGGACTCACAGCTGCCTAACTCACCACGAGGGACAGAGTCCTCGGCATTTCCTGCTGGTCCCTTGGGCGGCTCCTCACTCAGCTTCTGTGAGTGTCTCACTTTCCCCGGGCAGTGTATAGGGAGCCTGGGGGCCTACCTCGTGGGTACAGGGTGCCTAGACATTAAGTGCTGCAAAGGGGAGCAGAGTCTCCATGTGAATCTCGCCCAGAATCTCCAAGGAGCTGCCCCCACGAATGTGGCTGAGAGAGAAGGCCTGCCTTTCTGACTCCCCATGCGCCATGGGGAGGGGTGGGCTGGGCCAGGCTTCACCTTAGCGGGAGGGTCCGCAGCAAGAGCCCCCTGGGATGGGCTTGATGCAGTGGTTAGAGGAAGGTCAGAACAGTCAGACTACAGTCACCTCCTGGGGTGGGGTCTCTTCCCCTGCACCCCCCCCCCCAGTTCCCCAAAGGGCAAAGCACTGGGATAAACGGCCTGGGCAGAATCTGCTCCCGACTTCACGTGGGCCCAGGCAACAGGGGCTCAGGAGTCACGAATCACAATGTTTGTGAGCAGGAGGGCCGTGCCACGTGACTCCCACCCCACGGAAGCTGCACCATGGCAAGGCTGAACAGGGCTGCGCTCCTGTCACTGTGGTGTAAAGGGGAGGGAAGGAGGTCTGGGGATCTCCCCCCCCTCGAGCTGCCAGAATGGTTTCCCCCTAATTATAGGCCCCTCAGTCTGACATCGAGCCCAGGCAAAATAATGGATTGATGGATTGACTGATACGGAACTTGAGAATTAAAGGAGGGTAATATAATTCATGTCAATCAGCACAGGCTTATGGAAAATAATATAATATATTGAGATATACCATCTCATAAAACTGGAAGGGACCTTGAAAGGTCATTGAGTCAAGTCCAGTCCCCTGCCTTCACTAGCAGGACCAAGTACTGTCCCTGACAAAAAAATTGGGGTTTGGGTTTTTTTCCCCCCCAGATCCCTAAATGGCCCCCTTAGGAATTGAGCTCACAACTCTGGGTTTAGCAGACCAATGCTCAAACCACTAAGCTATCTCTCCCTATCTCATCAGATTAATTTGATATCTTCTCTTGTTGAGATTACAAGTTTGGCTGGTAAAGGGAATAGTGTTGCTGTAATAGACTGAGACTTCTGTACGGCGTTTGACACGGTACGGCAGGCCATTTTGAGTATTAAATTAGGACAATGTAAAATTGACATGACACACATTAAATAGATTAAAAGCTGCCTAACTGTTGGTTGAAAAAAGTAATTGTAAATGGGGAATCGCCATTGAGCAGATGTGTTTCTAGTGGGATTCCACAGGGACCGGTTCTTGGCCCTAGGCTATTTAACATTTTTATCAATGACCTGGAAGAGAACAGAAAGTCATCATTGATCAAGTTTGCAGATGACACGATTGGGGGAGTGGTCAGTAATGAAGAGGTCAGTGATACAGATCGGTTGGTAAACTGGATGCAAGCAAACAATATGTGTTTTAATACAACCAAATGTAAAGTTATCCATGGAGGAACAAAGAATGCAGGCCATACCTACAGGATGGGGGCTGTGTGATGAAGTGGGAATGTTCATAATGTTTTCTCTGAATACTGTGTGGGTGCCTCAGTTTCCCCTATGCATTTCTTAAGTACCTAGGTGGTGGGATAAGGGTGTGTGATTGTTGCAGAGCCTGAGAGGGCCAGTGTGATGGTGTCTACACAGAAAATGGCCGACACCCTGTCTCCTAGCAACTGATGGCTTGGGCCCCTCCTCTGCAAAGGTGCCAACTGAAGGTGTTGGAGAACAAAGGGATCAGGTGACTTCTTTACCTGGGAAAGAGACAAAGGCTAGAGGAGGGGCTGGGGGGTGGGTTCAGTTTGGAGCTGGCTGGGAAAACGGAGGGAACGCCCCAGGGCTGGGGTCTAAGCTCCCTGCCCCCCAAGATGGACCTGACTGAGGGGGTCCTACAAGCTCTGTTTTGGACTGTGTTCCTGTCGTCTAATAAACCTTCAGTTTTACTGGCTGTCTGAGAGTCATGGTGAATCGCAGGAAGTGGGGGGTGCAGAGCCCTGACTCCCCCACCCTCCGTGACAGGCTGTATCGTGGGAGCAGCGACTCTGAAAAGCATGTGGGGGTCGTGGTGGATAATCTGCTGAACGTGAGCTCGCAGTGTGATGCTGTGGCCAAAAGGGCTAATGCAGGGGAATCTTGATCAGGAGTCAAGAGGTGATTTTACCTCTGTATCTGGCAGTGATGCGACCACTGCTGGAATCCTGTGTCCAGTTCTGGTGCCCACAATGCAGGAAGAATGTTGCTACATTGGAACGGGTCCAGGGAAGAGCCATGAGAATTATTATTAAAGGATTGGAAAACCTGCCTCTGGGCAGGGGCTGTAAACACTTCCTGTCTGATTGTGTTTCAGGAGCTGGGCTGCCAGATCCTCTCCCTTCCAGAACACACAGACGCTCTGTTGTTGAGTATCTCATGAGGGTCCTTCTTCAACAGCAGGTAAATCAGAGCTTGGCGTCAATGGCAGCTCCTGTCTTGGCTAGGGGAGCAAGCGGGGTAGGATGCAAAGAACAACAGACGGCCTGTCTGCCATCTTGCACTAGGGTGTGTGTACATGAGCCAGGGCCCCTCCCCGGAGCCCTGCAACTTGTGCTGTGCACCAACAGCAGGAGGTCAGTGCCTGCTTCCCCAGAGGGCCCCTCCAGCTGCCTCTGTAGGGGAAGGTTTGCTGTACTGAGAGGGGCGTTGGGAAGGAAACTTTCCCTGCTGCTCAGAACTCTCCTGGGGACCCTGCACAAGGGCTACACTGCAAAGCAAGGGAGGCCTCTGACTGCTAGATGCAGTACCAGGGGGGTTCCCGTGGCACTAGCATGCTCCAGGCCAAGGGCCCACGCCAACCACAGTGCTCCATGCCAGAGGCCGATATGGCTGGAGCACACCATGCCAGTGGCCCTCTCCGCTACTGAGAGACAGAGAGCGTGGGCATATTTAATGCACATTGGTGACATGGTTTAACTTGCCAGTTCCTTCTACTAGATTTCTCACTGTTCTTTGGATCTGTATTCCTTAGCTAAAGTACAAGATGGAGAATTTATATAAATCTTTGAGGCTTATTTGCTTTAAAAGGTGTGTTGGCTAATAAGAAATTACAAAAAGCAGAATACAGATGGTTGGCTGATAATATTTACAATGTCAAAATGGAATTTAACATGAAAAATTACAATTATCAAGAGATGATAAATCAGTTAAATGCATTTAAGGTCTTATCACAACCTTGTTACAAAGGTAATATTTGTCCTAGTTCTCTACTAGTCTGGTGCAAGTGATTGTGGTTCCAGCATGGAATTATGGATCCTTAATTACAGCTCCGTATTTACTTCCCATCAAGATTATATCCCAGTGGAATTATGGAACTGCTCTTGTCAGTTCCACCTAACAATTCTACAGCAGGATTTAGAATTTTAGACAAATTACTTAGTTATCAAAGAATGTTAGTTTTCAGTTCAGAATGACCTATGACTCAGAGCGATACTTTGCCACTTATACATGCAGAAGACTATCATACGCTAAGCCCAAACTGTAATAATTTTGAAGCTGTTCTAAATTCTCTGGAATTTCACCAGCACTGCGGGTTCTTATGCCACTTTAACCAAAGGTTCAAATAGTGGTCAAATCATTTTTATTGATTTTTTGTTGTTTGTTTGTTTCTTTATAAAAAAATGAATTACTCACAGCAATAGTGGGAAAATCTTTAGTTTACAAGCCAATTCAAAGTGTCTTCCTCTTTTTGTCTAATTCTCTTGAAAGCTATGTAATTTTTAGATTGACCTCTTTAACACTCAGGATTTGACAAAGTAACTTTTGCTGCAATAAAGCCCAGCTTTCAATTACATCATTATTAGGCTGAGGTAGAGTGATGAGTTTCTCTTGTCCTAGCACTCTCAACTGACATAATGAATCAGCATGACTTGTAAATAACTAAGACTAAACGTGTTAGTGAAATACAAGTACACATACATTTGAGTCATTCAGAGGGTTTTAATTAAGGTACATACTTTCTGAGAAGCATTTAGCCTAACATGACCAAGTCATCACATGAATAAAAGTTGTTTCTGCTACTTATCAGTTGGAACTGGTATGAATGTGGGTTCTCCAGCTTAGCTTCACTGTTGCAATGACTGGTTCTTGAGTTAGATCAGAGTTCATTCAGGTGAGTCACTCAAGGCATTAGAACAGTTGGAGTCTTACTCTTTTTCTGAATTTTGCAGTGGTCTCCCCAGATAGGACTTTAAAAGACATTCAGAAAGGAACTTATTGCATTGCAACCCAGAATCCTTAGACATCCTGCTGCCTAGTGGAATTCTGAGCCCTGATTTAAGCTAATGGCTCCATTATACAGTGTGTGGGGAGAACCAGGTAGGTAAGACGGGTTCTCAGAAGCATGCGGAGTGGGGAGCTGCCTAAGAAAGCTAATAGGAAATGCTGAGGAGAGGGGCAGGGCTTAGCTCTCAGATTCATAAAGGTACTTAGGTACCTAGCTCCCATTGATCCCGGCCTGTCAGGCCAGAGGCCTATTTTTTTTATTAGGATTCCCAGTCTGGCAGTCCCGCCTTTGCCTGATTTTGAGCAAGGCCATGAATGCAGCTCTCCCAGGCGAGTGCCCGAACTGCCAGGCTCTTGGTTATTCTGGCACGTTTCTGTTAATCTGACTTGCTGAAGCTGTTCCATTTCCTATAACTATTGAAATATTCATTGGGCCAGAGCGAGTGTGCGAGTGATTCTGTAGCCCAGCGCACTCACGTGGGATGTGGGAGAATCAGGTTCAAGTCCCTGCTCCAAATCAGGAAGAGGAGGGATTTAAACAGGGTGTGCCCTAAATTGCTGGGCTACTGGCTGTCCTGGGAGTGCGTGCACACATGCGAGCCTGAAGAACGACCAGCTTGCCTGCCCCTGGCCTGATCCTGTAGGCATGGTCTGAGAACACCTACCAGATCGGGTTCTGCTGTGGAGACGGGTGGGGAATATTTCGTTTGAGCAGCCAGTTGATGCGTCAGCAGGAGCGAGGCCTCAAAGCAGCTCGTTAGCTGTGGGGTGGCATCAGTATTTAGGCATCTTTGCCCATGCCCACCAGCAGAAAGTGAGGTGCTGGTGAGGTTAGGCCGTAGGTCAGTGGAGGTTTTGAGAATGCCAGTGGCATCTAAATGTTGGATTGAGCCCCTAGTGGGGCTGTTAGGAGCCAAAGTATCCTTAGTTGTTACCCAAAAGAGGGCACACTTGCTGGCCAGGTGACGACAGTCCCGTTAACAGTCTCTCTTGTCCAGATGTTTCAACTTCAGGTAGTGACATATTGAACAAAACATTGTTTTCATTCATGCCTCTGGGGAAAGCTTGAAATGTCAAACCAGAAGATGAGTTTTGTCCCCTCTCCTCATTCTCCTTTATGGCTTCTTGCAACTTTGTCTCTGGATAATTCCCCTTTCTTTGTGCAAACTATTTTGTGCCCTATCAGTTTGTATAGTACATGTTGGGCCATCCACTGAATACCCACTGGCTCATCTCCAGTCAGTAACCTGCTTCCGCAAGTTACCTTCCGTGGGCCCCTCTGTGGTGAGCTCCTTTGGCCAACTCTATGCAACTGCATGCTCTTCCCTTAGCACTCTGCTGTCTGCAGTCATGGCCATTTTGAAGTCAGTCTTTCTAGAAAGTCTCCTCGCACTCCTGGATGGCTCTGTCCTGCAGCAATGTCAAGTCATTTGACTTATTTGCTTGGTCATCACCAACAGGAGACAGCAATTAATGAAATCGCACAAAGCAACTGTATGCATCTCTGTACCAGTCCTGGATTATTCCCTGAACCTCGTAATGAGGTTAGTAGACGTGCCATATGCAACAGGCTCTCCGTGCAACTGCCAGTCATACAGCTTCAGCATGACACAGGGCTGCATCAGCTTCTTTAATGCAGAATCAATACCTCGGGAGATGTCGTTTTGTTAAAGTTAGTTCTCTTTCTTGCAGAGGGCGGGTGTGAGCACCAGGGTCCGCACAGGCCCTTTCTTCAGGGCCCCGTTTGTGGGTCGCACTGACACGTAACCCCCAAATAAAGCAACTCAGCACAGCTCCAATAACTACCTTTACCTAGGCCCAGAGCTTCTTTGCCTGACTCTCCTGCTCCTGGCACTCTTCCCCTGGCCTTGCAGCCCCTCTGCTGGGGCGGGGGGAGCCCAGGAGCCAGCCTGCTTCCGGTAGCCCCCTTCTCACACTAAGCCCTTCAGGGCCTAGATCCACACAGGCATTGTAGTGCCTGACATTTAGGTGTCCTGCCGCCTAGCGGCATTCCCAGCTGGGGGTTAGGTCCCAGGCCCGATCCCCAATAGGATTGGGGCGTTGCAACACTCAGCATTTCGGCATTTAGAAGATCACAGGAACAAACCGCTGCGCCCCACAAAGCCTGGGCTAGGCACCTAGGCTCCCTCTACAAGGCACGGGGAGTGAGAGGCACCTCAGAATGCGAGTCACCAAAGCCAGGACGCTGGGCGGGGAGCTGCCAGTGTTAGCCAATGGGAGATGGCGACGAGATGGATGTTTCCTAAGCCCCGCCCCTCCCTCAGAGTTTGGTACCTAAGTCCAGGCTGCAGCGCGGTGCCTATCTCTACTTGTGATCCATAGCGGGAACCCCTCTGCTAGAGTCCGGTCGCGTAGGTGTCTAAGGGTATGTCTAGGCTGTAATAACACACCTATGGCACCGAGTCTCAAAGGCCAGGTCAGCTGACTTGGTCACAGGGCTCTGGTTGCAGAGCTAAAAATTGCAGTGGAGACATTCGGACTCAGACTGGAGCCTGGGCTCCAAGACCCTCCCCCCCCAGGGCTTCAGAACCTGGTCTCCAGCCAGAGCCCACACCTCCCTACTGCTATTTTAAGGCCCCAGAGCCCAAGCCCTGCGGACCCGAGTCAGCTGTGGTCGTGCCGCGGGGCTTTTCTTGCAGTGTAGACATGCCCTCCGTCATTCCTTGTCAGAATGAGCTAGGCGCCTCCTCAAGAAAGAGCTGGAGGAAGAACCACCTGCCTGGTAACTTTTTGCCCAGTGACTAGAACACTCAGCTGGGATGTGGGAGACCCAGGTTCAAGTCCCCCTCTGCAAGAGGGGAGAAAGGATTTGAACAGGATTCCCAGGAGTGGGTGCTAACCACAGGACTATGGGCTAGTCTGCTGGTGAAGCTGCTCCAGTTTGGATAAATAATTGAAGAGTCATTGAAGCAGCGGGACTGGACCTGGGCCTCCCACCTCCCATGGAGGCTTACAGGCTCAGCCTCTCTCTGGCCCTATGACTGTCTGTATTTATCCAAAGTGGAGCAGCTCCCACAGAAGAGATTGAGTGATCCTTTGTCTTCCCTCAATCAAAGCATCCTGTAGGTCAGTGATTACAGCACTCGTTTGGGCGGTGGGAGGCCCCCGTTCAAATCCTTTTCCCCCCCTGGCAGAGTGGGGATTGAAGCTGAGTCTCTCATGTCCCAGGTGAGGGCTCTAACCACTGGGCTAAAAGTTATAAGGTGGGCACCGTCCAGAGTCTGCATGGGCCCGATTCGGTAGGCAGTCTCTGAGCATGCCTGTGGGATGGGCTCCATGGATGCGACGTATGGAGGACTGCCCCTCTTCTCCTGCTCTGTGGCTCACGCTGGGGCTTGGGCAGGAGAGAGGCGTCCAGACAGTGTACGGGTCTAGAGGCAGACATGCAGATGCTTAGGGATTTGGCATTTGTGGATCTAGGTCCTGGGGGTTTCAGGTGCCTAAAGTGTTAGGCAGCTTTTTAGCCAGGATTTTGAAGATCTAAAAATTGGGTTTAGGCACCTAAAGTGGCAGTTGGACACCTAATTCCCCTTGTGGGTCCAACTGTGGGTGCCTACTCGGGGCTGCAAATTCCACTGGGTGGCAGGGTACCTAGGAGTTAGGCACCGGAACACTTTTGTTCCTAGCCTGTTATACTGTCTAATAGTGTATCCCAGTGGTGCTGGGGGAGCTGCTGCTCCCCCTGGCATGAAGTAGTAATAACAAACACCAAATACATGGTTTCCATGGTTTCCGTCATCAGCACCCCCACTATAAAAATTGTTCCAGCACCCCTGGTGTATCCAATATATAGTTTGATCTACTATAGCTCTAGCACAAATGGATTGGTCCTGCTTTGAGCAGGGGGTTGGACTAGATGACCTCCTGAGGTCTCTTCCAATCCTAATCTTTTATGATTCTACGATTCTATAAGCATAAAGCGTCTAAAATAGAAGAGGAGGTAAAAGAGGAAGATACTTCACAACCTTGCAAGAGTTTGTGGTTCAGCCTGGCTAGTTCGCTTTATTCATCCTGCATCCTCAGTGTGACACAGAAAGAGCACCTGCTGTTTGACATGTTCAAAGGCTTAGCCCTGAGTTCGGATTCTTGCCTGTGTGGCTGTCTATAGCATCGTTGTTATAACAAGCTCCATCATTTTTTCATCACTATGCCCAAAAATCATAACTGTGAAGATGGCAGTTCAGATCCATCCTATTTTTGCTACTAGAGAGGCGCTGTGCTGGAGGGGTTGTGGGGAAGCGGGGACATACTTGTGCATGTGTTGGTTGTGTGTGTCCCAGAATTAGAAGGTTTTGGGAGGAAATTATTAAAGAGATTCATCTTATGACCAAATGCATCCTAGAGGGTCCCCTGAACTGCTGACTTAATGCTCCAGTAAAGGAGCTACATTTTGAACACAACCACAAATTAATTTCTTTTTTATTGTTAGCTGCAAGATTTTGTAATGCATGTTATTGGAAAAATATGACTTCTCCTCCTATGGAATTGGGGTAAAGGAACGTATGGACAGTCCTTGTAATGGAAAAGCTTTCATACCCAGTATGTACATGAGAGAAGCACTGAAAAGAAGAAAGGTATTTAGAAATTTGGACACCCTTTTTAGTGTACTCAGAGGAAGAGGGCCCTGCAGCCAGCAAGCCAGAATCTTTAGCGAGGTTCTTTAAACATTAACCTGATCCCGACTAAGGAATAAGTCCTGGACGATGGAGTATGTGAGCATTTATTGTAAATTTTCCTTTTTAAAAAGAAAATTGTGACGCAGACCCCCAAAATCCTGAGATTAAAAATGTGGTTTTGGCCTGTCTTCTGACATTTGCATACCCCGCTTTGGCAGCATATACAGTGTTGGCCGCTCTTCCACATGTACTGCGGGAAGATGCTTTTGGTCCCTGCTGCATGAGCTCATGCTAGAGGACCAGCTGCCCCAAAGAGCTAAAGGTCTAGGTTGAGATTCACAAAGGGCACGTAGACACTGCTGCACCTAACGTTTGGGCACTGTGCTGCCTGCTGGTATTCACAATGCTGAGTTAGGCACCCAGGCTCCCCCCCAGCGCATGGGGTGCCTAGGAATGGGAGTCACAAAATCCAGCAAGCCGCGTTGCCTAAGCTAGCCAGTAGGCCAGGCTGAGTCCCTCCAAGGGACTTAGGTGTGTAGATCCAGGCCACAGGACCTGGAACTGGTGTTGATTTTGGTTCAATTCAGTTCAGGTTCAGTTGCATTCAGTGTATTTGGATTCAGTTCTGGTTCAAGACAAACACACACACCCACACCCCTCCGCTCAGTTACTGGCACAAATCAAATTTCAATCTTAGTGGAAGTAAATTAAAAAAAAAGAGAATTGAAGCTTAAAATGGAAACTGTTTCAATTTTTGAACATTTATTTATTGTTTAACTTTAGCTTTCCATGAGTTTTCCTAGTGTTTTTGAAACAACAAGGAGTCTGGTGACACCTTAAAGACTAACAGACTCCTTGTTGTTTTTGTAGATACAGACTAACACGGCTACCCCCTGATACTAGTGTTTTTGGGTTGTCAAATAAACATGACTATTTTTTATGAGCAACTTGTTTGAGCGAACATCTTCTAGCATTTGCTTTATCACATTGGACCTTGGGGGAGGGAGGAGGATACATTTGAATTTGGGGCCTGCAGTGGGGCAGCTGGAGGGAGGAGCTACCCAGGGGCCATGGGGGGAGCCCTGGTTGGGAACCCATTACGGTTCCTTTGGGCTTGAAGTGTTATTGTTACTTCTGAGACCAGGGAGCATCTCACCTCTTTTCTGCCCAGAGGGGAATCTCAGAGACCATGGGGCCCCGGCTGCCTTATGTGGTGCAGTTTCCCCTCCCTGTCTGCTCGCATGGGCTGCCCTCCTGTTCTCATTCTCCTCCTCAGACTGTGCCAGCTCTTTCTGGTAGCGAACAGGTGCCAATGTGGTATTTTGTTGGAGGGGCGCCGGACTAAGGGGGGCCATGGCCCCATCACTTTTAAAAGTGCCCTCCCACTTTTTACTGGCCATAAGAGGAGATGGGGAAGAGGGGGCGGAGAGGAATGAGCAAGGGATGGGGTCTTGGGTGTGAGGGGCGGCATGAGGGTGGGGCATCGGGGGAAGGGCTGGCACGGGCGGGCAGGACCATAGTTTGGGCACCGGTGGCCCCCCCACTCTTAGGAGCTTCCGCTGCTCCTGTTTTGTTGTCTTGTTTTATAATGAAAATAAGATCACATTTTTTTTTTAATAGTGAGCTAAAAAAATGTGTAACCCACACACCTCCTGGGTGTGGTGCTCTGTCCTCGCTAGTGGCACTGAGCGAGAGATTAATGGGTGTGCTACAGCCTTAGCTAAGGCCCAGGTGGCTTTTAGCTCATGCAGTAGAGGCTCACGCAATGAGGTCCCAGGTTCGATCCTGACGAGCGGGGTCTGTCAACGTTACAAATGCAGACCTTTTATTTTAACTGGGAACCCACAGTTTTTTCAGTTCAGTTCTGGTTCAGGACCAGGAGGTAGGACAAGGCTGGGGTTCAGGGTCAGTACCGGTTTGACGCCCTGACAGAGAGGTGCCTGGAGAGTGGCAGTTAAGCACCCAAGTCCCCTTTGAGACTCCCACCCCTAGCGTAAAATAGTGAGTTTGTGGTCTAGGGGCAGGAACTAGGACTCACCAAACTCACCTCACGGGGAGGTCACCAAACAGCCATTACATGGGAACAAGGTTTAACATTGCTGAGCAGGGCAGGATTCAGACGGGCTCTGTAGCTCATTAGCAATGGCCTGAGGCCATTAGTCCCCCATGAGCACTTATCTGCATGAATGAGACTGTTCTCAGGAAAAGTAAGTTCTGACCTTTTTGGAGCTCACACAGGCCCCATCTCCCCTTTCCAGACAAACAGGTAAAATCTCCCACACACTGCTGTCCTTCTTAAACAGTCTACAACAAAGTGCCCCACCCTATTCTTAAAGTGCAGCTCCCATTAGCCACAATACAAACACTGAGAATGCAACAGCAAAACATGTATTAAGAAAACATCCAAATTCACTTCTAAGTACAGAAGTGTTACACTAATGCAACAATTTCTGCAGGTTTATTTATGCATATTTTTTCACCACTATATGGGAAATCCACAGAGTTTGAACATCTAACTTTCAGTTCTACAACCCAGGTTCCACCTCGCTTACAGGAGCACCTGATGGACCAGACTATTAGCACATATGTGAGCCAGTGGGTGCCCACAGTGGTCTCCTGGCTACAGCGAGTGTAGCCGCCTGCATGGAACTTGTCTGCATGCCCATGGCTAGCGTGCTAGTTGCAGCAGCTCTGTAAATAGTTCTCTTAAGAAAGAGCGAGGTTAGTTTTACAAGCATGGCATCCTCCCATGTTCTTACCAAGGAGGCAGTACATGGCACAGACAACATAGTCAATTGCAGCACTGCCTTTGTCTGGGTCATCTGGCTGACTGACCCCTAACTGTCTGCGTGTACAAGCAGGAGCCTTTATCGCTTGAGCTGCCTTAGCATGGAAGCAGTTGCATTCATAAACCTCTTTATGTCGTCTAGTCCCTAGGGGTTGACACAGAGCCAGACTGGGTTAGTGTGGGTTACAGAAACTCCTGTACTGGTACAGACCTTCTGAGTGGCAAAATGAACGTGCCTTCTTCCCCTGTTGTGTTTGAGGCCTGGGTTCTGTTCCAAGCTGTACCTGAAGTGATCTTTTTCTCAGGTACCTTATCTGTGAAACACATCAGTGATAGTTGCCCCCAAGGCAGCAGTATGGTGCCTAATAAGGGTAGTGAAGTGTCCAGCAATATTAACAGCCATCAGTGGATGACCAGGTATTAGAACTTATGCTCTCTAGGCTTATACTATTGTGAATTTTCCACTAAGCTACTAAAGAGGGTGATATGCCCTTGCTCTGCTTATAAGAGTTCCTCTTGATAGTCTGTGCCTGCTGCTCCTGACTCCCTAGATGCATGTCAGTCATCTGTATCCAGGTGAGTCATCTGTATCCAGGTGGTGACGTAAGGGGAGCATCAGGAGGACTGTGGCTGTGGAAGGATCACAGTGGAGGTGACAATAACCAAGGTGATTTAACTGTTGGGCTTTTGTTTGGTTGTCTAGATACGTCTCTGGTCTCCATGCTGTCACACTGCCCTAGCCTTGGGCCATGAGGAGAAGCTGGAGCACACAGTTTGTTCCTTGGGGTCTCCTCCCACACTGCAGGAGTCTGAGGATTCCTCACAAGGTTACTCTGCTGTTTTCCTGCAGCATCTGTGATCCCCATTGCTCGCTAGGCTGAATTCTGGGATCTGGGGGCACTGGGTCCTGTTGTTCTGCCATTCCCAGACAGTCCTTCCCGGATGGTGAGATGCAGACTAGGGGGATGGGGGAGGATCTCCTCAGTGGCTCTGATAGGCTCTGATTTCTGGATCAGATACTTGTCATGAGTGGCCACTGGCTGTGTGTCTGGGCTGGTGTCGTGCTGCTCTCTGGGAAGGACCAGGGGTTCAGGACCCTGCTCTTGGCATTCTCCAGGAACTGCCCATTTTCACTCGCTGGGTCTGGGCAGCGGTCATAGCTGCCTCGAAACCACAGCGATGGGTGTGCAGAAATGCCTAGATAGCTAGAGGGGTTTGTCTGGGGATGGATAGAGATTTACGGGCAAGAGACCATTTCTCCATTGTCTTCTATCCCCCCAAGTCCCTGTGACCTCTCCATTGCCCGCTGGTGGCTCTGCAGGGCTGTGAAGCTTGGGGCCCAGCTGTCTCTCCAGCAGTGGATTTCCCTTCAGAAGCAACGTAAGATCCCACTTGTGTCCCAGCCCAAGCTAAGGCCGTGAGTCAGCAGTAACTAGTTGTGCTCCCAATGAGCGCACCCCATGACATGGACCCATTGGGACCTGGGGTGGGGTGGGGAAGTAGATCTGTCTTGGGCTCCCCAACACCCCTCCTGCGCCTTTGCCCTGATAGCAAGGGTTTCTCAGCCAGGTGTACCGGGCCCATGGGTGGTGCTAGCTGCGTGCAGACCTGAGGGATTGCCACAGCCCAGTTATCAGCCCCAGCTGCCCCAGGGCAAAAGGCAGGTCTGCACCACTCCCTGCCCCAGTCTGTCTGTTCCTCCCCCAGCCTCTCTCTGGGCAGGGATGTTGAGGAGTGGCCTCCCAGCCGCATTCTGGGCTGAGTCAGTGATTGGGACAGCATGGCGGTGTGGTGGCTGCAGGCGCCAGTGTGACACTGCTGTGCTGGGGAGGAGGGAGGGAGGGATGCTGTGTGATGACAGTCCACAGAAAGCTCTTGTGTGCAGTGCTTGTTCACAGGGACCTGCCCCCGCCCTTCCTCTCTGGCAATCCTGCAACAGCCAGCAGCTCAGACCGGTTTGGGGCTCTCAGTGATTGGCGGGGCCAGACACACTGGGGACACCACATCCCTGAGGCCTGATTCAGACCTGGATGCTGTCAACAACCAGCTTTGGTACAAACGAGGGCAGCAGCTTGTGCTCTGCCTCCTGGGATTGGGCGGGATGAGGTGACAGGCTCCCAGCAGGGCACACCACAGTGGGCTGTGCTGCCCAGTAGGGAGGGGCCCAGAAGGCAGTCAGTGACAGCTGTGGAGAGCCCAACCCTATCACAGCAGTGACCCTTGAGAACGCCATTCTACAGGGGGCGGAAACGGAGGCACGACATGGCCAAAATCACGCAGTGGGTCAATGGCAGAGCTGGGAATAGAGCCCAGACTCCTTAGACCAGGGATTCTCAAACTGGGGGTCAGGACCCCTCAGGGGGTCACGAGGTTATTACATGGGGGGTCACAAGCTGTCAGCCTCCACCCCAAACCCCACTTTGCCTCCAGCATTTATAATGGTGTTAAATATATAAAAAAATGTTTGTAATGTATAAGGGGGGGTCGCATGCAGAGGATAGCTATGTGAAAGGGGTCATCAGTACTAAAGTTTGAGAACCATTGACTTAGACCCTCTCTGCAAGCTTCCTCCCCTCCACCTGCAGAGCCTGCTTCCCCCCCCCCGCCCATTCCCTGGGGGGCTCTTTCCAGATGGAACTTTAGCAAAGATGGGGAAAACCCTAAATTAGGACAAATGGTGGGAGGTGTAAGGCAGCCCAGCTGTGCGCCCCTGGGAGCAGCCTCCATGGCAGGGTGTGAGAGCTGGTCCCTCTGTAATCTGTCCTGGAGCATCACTGCTGTGGTGAGAATGCAGAGCCCAGGAATCTTGGGGAACTGGTTTTACACATTCTGTCTGTGCAAAGTGGATGGAGCAAGGGGGATGAAACTCCACCCACTGCAGAGGCATATAACTTCTCCGAATGGTCCAGCCGTGGAGCATTGCACCTCCGCTTCCAGGGACACCAGTCAGCTCTGTCTGGGCTTGTGCAAGGCAGAGAGCAGGGAGTGATGGCTTCTATGGGGCTTCAGGTGCTGGGCATTGCCCTCTCTGTCATTGGCTGGCTGGGCACCATCCTGTGCTGTGGGCTCCCCATGTGGAGGGTGACGGCCTTCATCGGGAACAACATTGTGGTGGCTCAGATCATCTGGGAGGGGCTGTGGATGAACTGCGTGGTGCAGAGCACGGGCCAGATGCAGTGCAAGGTCTACGACTCCATGCTGGCGCTGCCCCAGGACCTGCAGGCGGCTCGTGCCTTGGTGGTGATCGCCATCGTGCTGGCCGTGCTCGGCCTCCTCCTGGCCATCATTGGAGGGAAATGCACCAACTGTGTGGAGGACGCTTCTGCCAAAGCCAAAGTCATGATCGTCTCTGGAATCATCTTCATCATTGCTGGCATCATGATCCTCATTCCCGTCTCCTGGTCAGCCAACAACATCATCCGGGATTTCTACAACCCTATGGTCACCGAGGCGCAGAAGAGAGAGCTGGGGGCCTCCCTGTACATCGGCTGGGCGGCATCTGCTCTCCTGCTCATCGGGGGGGCCCTTCTCTGCTGCAGCTGCCCCCCCCGGAATGAGAAACCCTACTCTGCCAAGTACACGGCTGCTCGCTCGGTGCCGGCCAGTAACTACGTCTAGGGACTGTGTGTGCTCTGTGCCTCCCCCACCCTGGGGGCCACCCCGCCCACCCCAACAAGACAATCAAGGAGCTGCCATCCTGTCCAGATCCCGCCCACTGCTCTGCTTGTACCTTGTGCTTCTGCCTGAGCCCAGCTCTCCCCCCTGTGGCCCTGGACCTGATGGCTGAACACAGACAGAAGCTGGCAAGGAGCTTCCCTAAGGAGAAGACTGTGGCCTTTTCGTGAGCGGGGCCCTTTGCAGAGCGGCTCGGCCTCCTGAGAGCAGAAGCTCCCGGTGCCAGGGCTGGCTGGCTGCTCAGACACGCCCTCAGCAGATCCCTGGCTGACAGGTGCACAGGCCCCAGTGCTAAGAATCTGCCACTGCAGCTTGTTTGTGCCAGTGCCAGAGAGCTCCTGGCATTCCCCAAGGTCACCGAGCGAAGCCAGCCTGGGCTTGGACCTGGCTGCCAGTCGGGCTCTGCTGGGCATCTCCCCAAGGCCTGGCTAGCTCCGGCATTGTCAGCCAGCCCCCTCGCAGGAGGGGAGCTGGGGGAGGGGGGTGGGGGGGCAGGGTAGTAAGAGAGTTTGCAGGTGCTTCTCTGTTTCCCTTGAGATTTCAGCTGGTTCTTTAATCCGAGTTAAAATGGAGAATAGATTAAAACCGTCCCTGACTGCTCTGGCAGCGCCGTGCTTCAGGGGGACAGAGAGAGGATGCTGGGGCAGGGCAGGTCCTCCCAGCCCAGCCCCTGCAGAGGAAGGAAAGCTGCAGCGAGGCCCAGGTGTTGCCACTCCTCCCCTGCAGCGCCTGAGGGAAGGGTGGGGGCCTCTAGGCCTCCTTCCAGCACCAGAACTCGGGTCTCCAGCAGGTGCTGGCATTTCGGACGGGCCCTTGCACAGCTTTCAGTCTGAGACTGCCTTATTAGAGTGAAACTGCAACAGGGCCCCTTTGTGTGTCCACGTGTCTGTCAGTGTCTCTGGCTGGGTGTGCGTCATGTCTCCGTGGCTGGGTCTCTGGGTGTGTCTCTGAGTTTCTGTGGTGTCGTTCAGTGCGTGTCTCTGTCTCACTCGCTCTTGGTGGCTCTGGCCAGGTCTACACTAGAAACTTCTGCTGGTAGCGCAGTGTCACGTAGGGGTGTGATTTGTACCACATTTCTGTGCTGGCAAAAGTTGCAGAGAAGGCGCAGGAAAACCAGCATCGCTTGTTTCTCTCAAGTATCAGGGGGTAGCCGTGTTAGTCTGTATCTACAAAAACAACAAGGAGTCTGGTGGCACCTTAAAGACTAACAGATTTATTTGGGCATGAGCTTTCGTGAGTAAAAACCTCACTTCTTCGGATGCATCCGGTTTTTACTCACGAAAGCTTATGCCCAACTAAATCTGTTAGTCTTTAAGGTGCCACCAGACTCCTTGTTGTTTTTTGTTTCTCTCAGGGAGCCAGGATAAGCTGTATTGGCTACAGCACACTTGCTGGGACAAGCTGCAGCTCCCCTGGGAGGTTTGCCCCCGTGGCTGTACCTATAGAGCCATACTGGCCAACGCTCCGAGTGGAGACAGGGCTCTGGCCTGCTCTTAATATCCATCAGACAGTGCTTGGTTCAGAGGGCCCATCCTGAGGGGCTGGGCTGCTGAGCAGGGAGCTGTTTCCCGCCGGCCCACCCCTGCCCTGTGTTTCTGCTTTGACCCATTCTCAGGCCTGTATTTGTTTAGCTGCACCTGTGATTTCTGTGTCAGCGGCACCCGCAGGAGGGGCAGTGCTGGGGACTGGATGTCAGTGGCCCAGCTGGACAAACCGGTTTGGGAGGTGGGAGCAGAGCCAGGCAGGTTGAGCAAGAGCAGAAAGGAAAGGTGCTTCCTCTGGTGGCACACACCCTCTCTGGGAGCCGGCTGCCGCCCATCTCCGGCTGAGACTGGAACAGGGGAGCTGCACCCGGACCACTGCAACGGGAACAGCCTGGAGGCTGCCCAGTAATCAGCTGGCTACAGCTCCTGTGGGCTGCCGTCCCTGGGGAGCGGAAGAGCCACTGCAGCAGGCACCGGGCACATCCTGTGGCCTGATGCTGGCTCCCAATTATACAGCCTAGACCAGGCAGCTCCAGGGCTCGCCTCTGGGAAGGGGCCCCCGTAGGTGTGGCTGATTTGCTTCCCCAGTGGAGACCCACAGGCTGCCCCCGAGAGCTGGAGCATGGGGCAGAGCTCCGCTGATGACAGCAGAGTGGCTCTGGGGGCTGGGCGTGCCAGGAGGAGGACGGACGGTGCGAGCAGGGGCGCTGGGATGCCAGGAGAGTGCTGGAAGAGGGTTGTGCCCCAGAGTGACATGGGAGCCCCCTTCCGCAGACTGGGGGCCAGGCTGTGATCTTCCTGCCGATGTGAAATGTTAATAAATGAGTGCGATTTTCTACATTAAACTGCAGCTGCTCCAAGCCCTGCTGTGCCGTGTCTCGTTTCCCCGTCGAACGAACGCGGGCTGAGCGTGGCCCACACCTCACAGCAGCTCATTCACGGGTGCTGTAGGCAGCTATGGGGTATGGGGCAGGGGATGGATGAGGGGCTCCAACATCAGGGGTGCAGGCCTATTACAGTAGCAACACTTGTCTTGAACTACCCGCCCGGGCCAGTGCTCCCCATACATCCCACATCCCCCCGCAGAGATCCACCCATGGCCTGTGCTCCCCACACACCCAACGTCCCCCCTCCAGAGCCCCACCCAATTCCCAGCCTGTGCTCCACACCCTCTCCCCCACATCCCTCCTCTGGAACCCCACTCCAAACCTGTGCTCCCCACACACCCCAGGTCCCTTCTTCAAGAACTCCACCCCCAGCTTGTGCTCCCCACACACCCCACGACCCCCCCTCCAGAACTGCACCCCCGGCTTGTGCTCCCCACACACCCCATGTCCCCCCTCCAGAGCCCCGCCCTGACCTATGCTCCCCACACACCCCCAACATTCCCCCTCTAGAGCCCCACCCCACTCCTGGCCTGTGCTCCCCTCACACCCATGTCCCCCCCTCCAGAGTCCCACAGAGCCTGTTTCCTCCACACATTCCACATCCCCCTCTCCAGAACCCCTCCCTGCCCCCAGTCTGTGCTCCCCACACACCCAACATCCCCCCTCCAGAGCCGCACCCCACTCCTAGCCTGTTCTTCCCACACACTCTGCCACCTCCCCAGTTTCTGGGCCTGGGCCTGGTTGCTGATTGGGACAGTTTATTAGGGATTGTGGTGGATTCATAGAATCATAGAAGATTAGAGTTGGAAGAGACCTCAGGAGGTATCTAGTCCAACCCCCTGTTCAAATCAGGACCAACACCAACTAAATCATCCCAGCCAGGGCTTTGTCAAGCCGGGCCTTAAAAACCTCTAAGGATGGAGATTCCACCGCCTCCCTAGGTAACACATTCCAGCATTTCACCACCCTCCTAGTGAAATAGTTTTTCCTAATATCCAATCTAGACCTCCCCCACTGCAACTTGAGACCATTGCTCCTTGTTCTGTCATCTGCCACCACTGAGAACAGCTGAGCTCCATCCTTTGGAACCCCCCTTTCAGGTACCTGAAGGCTGCTCTCAAATCCCCCCTCACTCTTCTCTTCTGCAGAATAAATAAGCCCAGTTCCCTCAGCCTCTCCTTGTAAGTCATGTGCCCCAGCCCCCTAATCATTTTTGTTGCCCTCCGCTGGACTCTCTCCAATTTGTCCACATCCCTTCTGTAGTGGGGGCCCCAAAACTGGATGCAATACTCCAGATGTGGCCTCACCAATGTTGAATAGAGGGGAATAATCACTTCCCTCGATCTGCTGGCAATGCTCCTACTAATGCAGCCCAATATGCCGTTAGCCTTCTTGGCAACGAGGGCACATTGCTGACTCATATCCAGCTTCTCGTCCACTGTAATCCCCTGGTGTAATCTGAGGTACTGACCATTTTTCAGTGAAGACGGGCTGTATTTCTCAAAGCTGTGCTCTGGGAATGACTGTGGAGCACGTCTCCGGCCTGTGTTATATAGCAGGTCAGGCTCGATGGTCACAGTGACCCTTTTGGCCTGGGAATGTAGGAGTCTGGAATGGGCAGTGGGACTCTGCTGAGGAAGACTGGGGCACAGGGCTTGCTGGGTGAGGCAGCAGCCAGGCTACTGGGGAAATGAAGGATCATCCCCTTGGGGGTAGCAGGGGTCAGGCTGGGGCCGCCCTTGAGGTCTCAGTGCATTGCAGATGGGAGTGAGGCTCCCAGCCCACACCACGAGCTTGAGCTAGTGCATTAAAAAGAGCGGCATGGTCTTTGCAGCGCTGGCAGCAGCTCCGGCTAGCCACCTGGTCCAAGCTGGCCTGAGCCCTGGGTCTGAGCTCTGGGCACTGGCAGAGCTAGTGCGAGTCTGTCTGCCCAGGCTGGGGATCATAGCACCCAGTTGCAGTGAGGTCTGCTATGCCAGCCCGGTCCTCAGGTCCACTGTGGCCCCAACACCTCTACTGACAGGCCTTCTGCCGCACCCCGGGTCTAGGTGAGTGACGAGCTGAGGGAGGTTGTGTCAGGGGACACATGGCCCTGAGGAGAGCTGCTTCCCCATTTGCTGCTGGCTGTGCGGGCAGCAAGGTCGTCTCCTCACTGAATGGTGCTGTCCCCATGTAGCGCACTCAGGGCTCGCTGACCCCTGGCTTAGGAGGGAATAAGGGTGCCACACACTGGAGTATGATCTTTATTTCCTGGCCCCAGCCACCTGCCATGGTTATAGCCTGGTCACCTTGTTATCAGTTATACCTCAGATAATATGGCCACTGATTAGTCCATCTGTTAATCGTTTCATTTCACATGATTTAGCTTTATTACAGAGGCCTGCAGATTTGCCAGCCCCCTGAGCTCCAAAATAACAAAGCCAGGCCCACCAAATCATTAGAGTTTTAAAAAATTGTAAGTTGGGGTCTCTGTTTACCTGCTGGACTTGGGGGAGCCCATTTTCCAGCTTTTCTCTGCAACCAGGGGACTAGGAAATCACTTTTTAAAAATGAAAGCTGAAATTCTCCCATAATCACAGGACTCCAGGATCTGGTGCTTCAATCACAACATCAAACATCACAAGACTCACCATAAAATCACAAGAGATGGCAACACTTGTGCATCTTTGACATGCTCCAGGGGCTCGTGTGGGAGCCAGCCTCTAGTGCCTTTCCGGAGTGACGTTCTGGCCAGGATCACAGTATACTGGGCACTGCTGAATGGCTTTGTCTTGCAGTCCTCTCCCACCCCCACTGGGGCATACTGTAGATCTCCAGCACCTCTGCACCTGCCACATGCAGCAGGGAGAAGGATTCCACCCTCCCTGCCTTCTCTGTAATCCCACTTCCTGCAGCTGCCTCGTCCAGTTCTCTCCCAAGTTCCCTTCTAGCCTGAGCGAGGCAGGTTCATAGTTAATAGATTTCAAGGCCAGACGGGATCATTGTGATCATCTAGTCTGGCCTCCTGTATAACACGGGCCGAAGAACTGCCCCACAATTGTTCCTAGAACAGATCTTTGAGAAAAATATCCCATCTTGATTTAAAATTTGTCAGAGATAGAAAATGCACCACGACCCAGGTAAATTGTTCTAATGGTTAATTAGTCTCACTTAAGAATGTAAGCCTTATTTCCGGTCTGAATTTGTGGAGCTTCAACTTCCAGCCATTGGATCATGTCACACCTTTCTCTGCTATTTGAAGAGCCCATTATTAAATACTTGTTCCCCATGTAGGTACTTACAGAATGTGATCAAGTCACCCCTTAACCTTCTCTTTGTTAAACTAAATAGATTGAGCTCCTTGAGTCGATCACTATAAAGCACTTTCTAATCCTTTAATCGTTCTCATGTCTCTTCTCTGGACCCTCTTCAATTTATCAACATCCATCTTGAATTGTGGACATCACAACAGGACACAGGATTCCAGCAGCAGTCACATCAGTGTCAAATACAGAGGTAAAATCACCTCTCACTCCTATTTGAGATTCCCTTGTTTATGCATCCCAGGATCACATTAGCCCTTTTGGCCACCACTGCACACTGGGAGCTCATGTTCAGATGATTATCCCCCATGGCCTCCAGATCTTTTTCAGAGTCCCTGCTTCCCAGGACAGACTCTCCCATGATGTAAGTGTGAATGACATTCTTTGTCCCTAGGTGTATCCATTTGCATTTAGCCGTATTAAAATGCACATTGTTGGCTTGGGCCAAGCTTACCATGTGATCCAGATTGCTCTGTGTCAGAAACCTGTCCTCTTCATTATTTACCATGCCCTCAATCATCGTCTCATCTGCAAACTTTATCCATGATGATTTTATGTTTTCTTCGAGGTCGTTAATAAAAATGTTAAATAGCCTAGGGCCAAGAAAGATCCCTGCAGGATTGCACTAGAAACACACCGTTCAATGATGATTCCCCATTTACAATTACACTTTGAGACTTATTAGTTAGCCAGCTTTTAATTCATTTAATGTGTGCCATTTTAGTCTTGCATCTTTGTAGTTTTTTAATCAAAATGTCATGCAGTACCAAGTCAAATGCCTTACATAAGTCTAACTATATCATATCAACATTATTACCTTCATCATCTAAACTTGTAATCTCATCAAAAAAGATATTTAGTTAGTGTGACAGGATCTATTTTCCATAAACCTGGGGATACACAGAGGTCTTCTGGGGGTACATCAACTCATCTAGGTATTTGCCTAGTTTTACAACAGGCTATGCAAAAACCACTAGCAAAGTCGGTACAAACTAAAATTTCATACAGTCTATGACTTGTTTATGCTGCTCTATATACATACACTGAAATGTAAGTACAATATTGATATCCCAATTGATTTATCTTATAATTATATGGTAAAAATGAGTAGGTATGCAATTTTTCAATCATAGCATCCTGTGACACTTTTGTATTTTTATGTCTGATTTAGTAAGCAAGTAGTTCTTAAGTGAGGTGAAATTTGGGGTACGCAAAACAAATCAGACTCCTGCAAGGGGTACAGTAGTCTGGAAATGTTGAGAGCTACTGCCATAAACCCATGTTAATTGGCATTAATTACATTACTCTCTTTTACATTACTCTAATCAAATCCCATATCGTCTGCTCCATTATCTGGCCTGGGATGGATGTAAGCCTAATAGGCCTATACACAGGTCATCATTTACCCTTTTTAAATATTAATACAACATTAGCTTTCTTCCAGTCTTCTGGAACTTATCCAGTGTTCTGAGACTTATGGAAAATCAACATTAGTGATCAAGCAAGCTCCTCAGCCAGCTCTTTTAAAACTCTTGGTGCAAGTTATCTGGACCTGTTGATTTAAAAATGTCCAACTTTAGGGGCTTCTGTTTAAAATCCTCCTAAGATACTAGTTAGGGTTACCATTCGTCCGGATTCCCCGGACATGTCCGGCTTTTTGAGCTAAAAATAGCGTCCGGGGGGAATTTGTAAATGTCCGGACTTCCCTCCCTCCCCCCTCCCATGCAGAGTGCGCGGGGCTAACAGGGCAGCCGGCAGGATGGTACCACTTACATGGGGCTCCGACAGCCAGAGAGACCCCTCCTCCGCCTCCCCTGCAGCAGAGATCACTCCCTCCCTCCTTCCCTGCATTCGCAGATCGCCTCCGGCAGTCTGGAGCTCCTCCCCTGCTCCTCCTCCACTGCTGGGACGAACGGCTCCGGCCGTTCCTGAGCAAGTTCACAGAGACGTTAGGTGAAGGCCAACAACAAGGGGGCCAGGGAGTCGGAGAAGGGGCAGGGAGGTTTTGGATGGGGCAGTCAAGAGACAGGGGGGGGGGGGCGGGGGTTCGGGGGGGGGTGTCCGCGGGGCGGGTGGTGTAGGGTGGTGGCGGGGGGTGGG